>NC_061514.1:278943084-279010776 GCF_022539505.1 Lolium rigidum | reverse complement strand
ACCATATATTCGGACACCTCGTCTGAATCATGGGTGGATCGGCTCTTTGAGCCGATTCACGGGATAACCTCGAGAGCCGATCGAGGCTCGTATTTAACGTTTACGTGTGTGCCCCGCAGGAAACTAAGCGAGGCATCATCCACACCTTCCCGACCAGGTATAGGTCAGGTGGCACGCCCTGTGATAAACATCGGTGCGTGCGACCAGAAGGCTTTGCGGGCCGTCGCTCAGAGGGACTAGGGCCAGCCGCAGCCCTAGTTGTTCCCGGCTCTACGGTGTTGCCCGTCTCTGCCCGCCAGTGGGTTTCTGACGTCAACAGCTGTCAACCAGTAGAATCCTGCCCGGAAAACCTTGGCTGCGATGGCTCGACTACTCGCGTGGTGGCCGCATATTCCTTCGTGCACATCCTTCAGAATTACTCTTCCTTCTTCGGGTGTTACACACCTTTGCAGAATACCTGAAATACTTCGCTTGTACAGTTCTCCTTTGATCACCGTGAAAGCTTTAGACCGTCGAATTACTCGCCTTGCTTCAACTGGATCGTCGGGTATTTCTTTCCTGAGGATGTATGATACATATGCTTGCATCCAAGGAACTCCGTACCATCATCACAAGCTCTTGTTCATCTTCATCCTCCGTGGTTTCGCGAGGGGTGTCGAAGTTTTTTCTTTTTTCTCGCACTTTTTTTGGTTTTGTAGATCTCTCCGATATTTCTTCCCAAAACACTCCCGGCGGGACCGGGAGGCACTCGCGACCCGATGTTTGCGAGGACGTCGGCTTCATCGTTGCTCAATCTATCGATGTGGTTTACTTCGCATCCATCGAATAGCTTCTCGAGTTCATTGTACACCTCCTTGTATGCTACCATGCTATCATTGATCGCATCACATTGGTTCATAACTTGCCGGGTCACCAATTGTGAGTCGCCAAAGATTTTTAGTCGAGTTGCACCGCATGCTTTCGCCATCTTCATCCCGTGTATGAGGGCTTCATATTCTCGCTTCATTGTTAGATGCGTTAGGGAACGTCATCCGAAGGATATACTTCAATTTGTCGCCTTCAGGTGATATAAGTATGACTCCTGCGCCAGCTCCTTCTACTCTCTTGGACCCGTCAAAATTCATGGTCCAGGTTCTCGACAGGTCTGGGGGTCCTGTGTTTTGCAGCTCCATCCACTCTGCAATGAAGTCCGGCAGAACTTGCGACTTGATTGCTTTTCTTTTTTCATACGTGATGTCCCGAGGGGAAAGTTCTATCCCCCAAAGGGAGACACGACCCGTAGCTTCTGGATTGTTCAGTATATTTGACAAAGGAGCCTCATTGACCACTATGATCGGGTGTGCCGAAAAATAGTGGCGCAATTTTCGTGCTGTTGTGAACACTCCGTATGCTAGCTTCTGGTACTGAGGGTACCTTTGTTTTGACGGCGATAAAACTTCGCTGACGAAGTAAACTGGCCTCTGTACTCCGTGGAGTTTTCCTTCTTCTTCTCTTTCGACAACCAGCGCCGTGCTCACCACTTGGGGCGTGGCTGCGATATATAACAGGAGAGGTTCCTTTTCCTTTGGTGCCACCAAGATTGGTGGTGTCGAGATTTTGCGCTTCAAATCTTCGAAAGCTCTGTCGGCTTCTTCGTTCCACTGGAATTTGTCTCCTTGTTTTATCAAAGCGTAGAATGGTAACGCTTTTTCTCCTAGCCTGGCGACGAATCTGCTCAAAGCTGCGACTCGCCCCGTTAGCTGTTGTATCTCTTTCAACTTTGTTGGCTTTCTCATTGTTACAATAGCTTGTATTTTATCGGGATTTGCTTCAATCCCTCTTGCTGAGACTAGAAAACCCAAGAGTTCTCCTGCTGGAACACCAAAGGAACACTTCGTCGGATTCAACTTCAGGCAGAATTTGTTGAGGTTGTCGAACGTTTCCTTGAGGTCCTCTATCAGTGTTGTCCCTTCTTTTGATGTTATGACGACGTCGTCGATATATACTTGCACGTATTTCCCAATCTGTGTCGCCAAGCACTTCTGCATCATCCTCTGATATGTTGCTCCCGCGTTTTTTAGACCAAAGGGCATTGTTCTGTAACAAAACACGCCATAAGGTGTAATGAACGCAGTCTTTACTTCATCTTCTTCTTTCAACCTGATCTGGTTATAACCAGAATACGCGTCCGGGAAGGAAAGACGTTCGCATCCAGCCGTGGAGTCGATAATTTGATCGATCCTCGGGAGGGGGAAGTGATCCTTTGGACAATGTTTGTTGAGACACGTAAAGTCGACGCACATGCGAAGGACCTTAGTGTTTTTCTTTGGCACCATCACGGGATTTGCTACCCATGTGGCTTCTGTGAATATCTCTTTGATAAAACCAGCTTCTTGTAGTCGATTGATTTCTGACAACATAGCTTTGCGGTTTGGTTCTGAAAAACGCCGCAAAGGTTGTTTGATTGGTCTCGCTGATGGATCCAAATTTGGGTGGTGCTCGGCAAGTTCCCTGGGTACTCCTGGCATGTCAGCTGGACACCATGCGAAGATTTTCCAGCTCTCACGGAGGAACTCGACGAGCGCGCTTTCCTATGCGATATCCATGTTGTTTGCAATGGATGTCGTCTTTTTCGGGTCCGTCGGGTGAATCTGCACCTCCTTAGAATTTTTCTCTGTATTGAAAGTTGATTCTTTATTTGGCCTTCCAACGTCTGGCAGTACGTCGTAATCAGTCATACTCTTCGACGCCAAATACTCAGCTTGCATCCCGAAAGTTTCTGATAACCGATGGAAATCCTTGTCGCACTTATCCGCTAAGGCGAAGCTTCCTTTGACTGTGATTGGTCCCTTGGGTCCAGGCAATCTCCACAACAGGTATGTATAGTGTGGTACTGCCATAAATCTAGCATATGCTGGTCGTCCCAACAAAGCGTGGTACTGCGATGGAAAATCTACGACTTCAAACTCCAGTTTCTCGATTCTATAATTTTCTCGGGTTCCAAACTGAACGTCGAGGTTGATCTTCCCCAATGGGTAACTTGGTTTCTCTGGTGTGATGCCGTGGAACCTTGTGTCCGTTGGCTTCAGATTTGCTAAGGATATGTTCATCTTCCTCAATGTATCCGCATACATAAGGTTTAAGCTGCTACCACCATCTATGAATACTCGAGAAACATCAAAGCCCGCAATAACGGCCGGCAGAATAAGTGCCGACTGCCCTGGTCGAGGAACTTGCTGCGGGTGATCCGCTATGGTGAAGCCGATGTCTTGCCCTGACCAATTGAGGTACTCAACTGTTGGTGGAGGCATTTTCTCTGCCATGAACACCTGTCTCGAGATTACTTTTTGAGTTCTGTTGGACGACCTTCCTTTCTGAATCATCGACACCGCTCCGTTTGAGTTAGGATCAACATAAGGTGGTGGTGGAGGTGCTGCCCCTATTCTCACTACAACACAACTGACCCTACAACAACACATAGTTTGCAACGGTGCTCGTATATGTATCTAAGATCCACCTCCCCACGCCCTTCCTTTATCCCGCCGCTCATCGGCGTCCCCATCCCAACTTCCCCGATCCCCACCCTTCCATTAGTCCACCTTAACCCTAGATAGCAGAGTTGCGGCCAGATCGAAAGCGCCGCCACAAATCAAGTCGTGGAATACAGGAATAGCCATCCATCTCCCTTCCTCCCCATCTCCCCCTCGCATCGCCCCTCTTTCTATCATATTGTTGTTGCTTCTTGGAGACCTTACGAGGAGGCGACCATGCGCTGAACGGTGCGGCGTCGCAGGTGTACAGGGCGGAGCATAGAGGACACGGCGGACCAAGGGCTTTGTACGTACAACTTCTCCTTTTCCCGATTCAGATTTCTGTCTCCTTTCCCTACCCTTCACCCGTTCACAATCTTTCTATAGCTTTTTTGCCGCATCGCATATTGTTGGTGCATGGTGACGGGTGAGATCCCGATGGGGATATTGGCTTGGTTCTGGGCAGAGTCAGGATGGTGCTGATTACGGATCTTGTCCTGGCAATGGGGCTGCCAGGGCTATTGGGATTCGGCTTCGTGCTACCGCCAAGGATGTTCCTGACAGCATCGATGCCATCCATCTCACGGACATCCTCACAGGTGCATAATTTTCTGGATCGTTCTATTAGTGTTTTGCTGTTATGCACGGGTGAATACCAAGGGTGACGAAATTATGCAGTCAAGGCAGCAATTCTCACCTCACTCATCCTCTGTTCCAAATGTAGAGTGGATCTGTTTTTCATCTCCACTGTGCTGACTAATTAATTAAGTGATTAGGAACCACACCAAATGATTAGTATGGTTATTATTTTCCACTAATAATCTGTGCATATTTGGGTTAATAACCTATTTTGTTGTGCAGTTTTCAGAATCCAGACATCTATTTCTGAAGTTTGAAAGGAAAAGTAAATGGATTTTACTTCAGCAGATTAGAAGAAATTTGTATGTGAACTTCTACTGGCCGTGCACTTTTATCTTGGATTTTTTGCCAGGTAAAGATATGTGGTGGATGTAAAACTTCACGGCTCTATCTGAAGTTGTTGGTAGAACACAAAATCTAGGTGTGCAATCAACGCTTATCGACGGTATGCCATTAGTGAGAATTGTTATCTAGACCATGTCAGTAATTAAAGTGCCTCATTCTTCCCAAACTGCACCATTATGCGTGGCTTGTAACCTTGGTGAGGATCATCTTGTTAGTTTATTGCATCATGTGCCCTCATGTTGATGACAAACAACAGTTAAGTTATGCAAATGCATGACTAAAAGAGTGATTAATTAGCACAAACAGTGTGTGGTAATTCTCATATTCTACATATTCGTGCTTATCCATGGCCAGCCTGATTTTTTTTTTGAGGGAGGGAGGGAGCCAGCCTGATTATGTAGGTGCATTGCACCTCGTTCTTATTTTTTTTTTCTGCTCTCTCTATTTAGAAAATACACAATGAGAAGTATTTGCGATGCTCATAAATGCCACCCAAAGGTCTATTTGCGTATTGTTCCTAGAAATACATGAATTGAACAGTTCCCCTTTCATTGATCTGTACTTGGGAACATACTTCTAGCATGATGTTAATTTGAGTGATTACAGGTGCAGTTAATCGAATGGGCATTATAGTTATGTTTCCTGCTGATTACCCGCAAGATTGACTAGGAAACGGTGTGAGTGGAACTCCATCTATATCTGGGTTGGATATGATGCTACTGAGGACGACACTTCGCAAAGAGGTAAATATAAACCAATCACTAGTGCTTCATGACATTTTCATTGTGTCAATCTAGTTAAATAAAGGTATCTGACATGTGTTAATTGGATTGTTCATATCTTTAACATGGCTACTTATTTTTTTTATGTATTTAGATCTTTGTGGTAATGACTTGGTACGTAGCTGGGATGGGCTATTTCAGATGCACGGGATGGCACAAATTAACTTGCATGACTTAACTTTGGTATGCTACGTACTTAGGTTTTCGAGGAAATTCCAAGCAGCATGCGGATGTGAACTTTAAGGTCTGATAAAAATAATAAACATTACGCATTTTCCTTCCATTTTACATGTACATACATCATGAAGAGCCTACAAACTGAGTCTTACTATTATTAAAATTGGCGTCTCTATTCAATTTAATCTACATGTAGATTATCGTTGCTTTGCATAGTTAATATATAGATATGTATTTTGACATTTCAGAATGGTGAGTAGTAGAGCAAGTAGGTTGTAGAATTTACTATCTCCTTTCCTACTGATTTTTGTTTTGTTTTGCCGCACAAGTTCTAAACTTGGAACTTTCTTTTTTCAGGTCCAAAACGTCAGCAAGGATTCCTACATTCAGGTTCTACATTAGAAGGCAGAAGATTAGAAGAAATATTTATGTTAGGAGTAGTTAGAATATGATATTCTGATGCAAGATTGTAAGATGTGTACTGATCTTAAGATAATTTTCATGTATGGATATGATGATTTCAATATTAAATACATTTTTTTTATGCAGTGCATTCATAATGTGCAATTCTGTGTGTTTATCATATTTATCATATATAAAATCCTCTTAATATATTTGAGGCGATTAACCCACCCAATCCAGAAATTAATATTTATTTTGAAATTAAATTATTCAGTTCACATATATTACGCACCAACGGATACAATGGTTGCTTGATATCTGTTGCCACTTTGCAACGACTATACCCGTAGGTTACCAACGCACATATATGCGTTGCATTATATCCTAGCAACCCCCAAAATCGCAACGCAAACTTAATCCGTTGGTACGGGAGCTAGCAACGCCTTATATGGGTAATTAGATACGGATCCATGCGTTGCTGTAGGGGGGTTCGTGTTGTAGTGTCTGAGCTGATGCCGATTGTCGTCTGTAATCGCGGGAGGTGGCGGTAGATGAACTTCGCTCCTGGGCTCCCGAGGATTTCTGTGTGCTGCTCGCGCGTGAGCGTTTTCTGCATATCTGAACATTGCTTGAAAATTTCGACAGTCTTTCTGCAGGTGCCCTCGATCGTCTTTTCCCGTTGCTGTCGAGGAAAAAGTGCATCTGGCACGGTCCGTTCAGCATTTCTTCGGGGGACACGAAAGGTCTTGGAAACCTTGGTCCACTATTTTGTCTGTTGCGGGAGTCGTCCCTATTATCACTTCGCTGCTCATTGCTTCTCTGATAATCATCTCTGTTGTTTCCTCCTGTGTTTGCCCGAAATCCTGCCGAAATTTGCCCTGGGGCGTCATAATTCGGATACTGCCGAGGAAATCGTCGCCTTGATTGATAATTTCGACCACGGTCCTCCTCTGGCGACCTGTGTCGTTTATTGTGGACGGCGTCTTCTCCGTCCGCCCATCTATTTGCTATCTCCATCAACGCGGATACTGTTTTTGGATTGGTCCTTCCCAAGTCCTCGACAAAATCTCCGCGCCTAATTCCTGCGACAAACGCATCTATTGCTCTCTCGTCAGATATATTTTCTGCCGAGTTTTTTATGATGTTCCACCTTTGGATATATTTTCTCATTGACTCATCTGGCTTTTGTCGACACGCCCTCAGCTCTTCTAACGACGCAGGTTTTTGCACGTGGACCTGAAGTTCTTGACGAATACGTCCTCGAAACTTTCCCAGCTGTCGATAGATCCTGGCGGAAGTTTTTTGATCCAAGATCGTGCGGCTCCACTTAAGTGCACTTGAATACTTTGCATGGCTGTTGCTCGAGTTCCTCCAGTTAACTTCACCGTCTCGAGGTAATCAATTAGCCAATCCTCTGGATCTTGCAGGCCGTCGAACTTTTTGAAGTGATCAGGCAACTTAAATCCCGACGGGACTCGAGTTTTTCGTACTCTCCTTGTGAAGCACGGCAGGCCGCACATATCCTCGTCGTTAAGCTCCGGGGATTGCCGATGATCCCTTCTGCTTTGCCTCGCTCTATCGACCCTTGCTTGTGCTCCTGTGTCTCTTGCTCCGCTTGGTCCTTCAGGAACCACCGCCGTTGCTGCTGCAGGTCGTGGACTATTTTGCCTTGCTGCTCCTTCGGGAGGCGTTGCTACAAACGCTGTCCCCATAGCTCCAACCCCTGCTAACGCCATATTGTATAATGTTTCCCTTGGATCTCCTGGGGGTGGCCTGGATGCGAGGATGTAAGCTTGTGTCGCCATATACCCAGCTTCCGGTGTCTTAGGGATAATATTTCCTCTTGTATCTATCGACATAAAGGACATGTCGAGGTTTTGAACCAAGTGCTCTCTTTTCGCTTCGGGTATGTGTTGTAACCTTGATCTTCCTCTCGTTCCGAGCCTCCCGTGGCTATCACCCGAAACTCTAGATTGTCCACTTAGATCTGCCCTTCTTCCGCCGGATGCGTAAACCGCCTCCTTTCTCCTTGTTCAACTCAGCTGTCTGTTTTTCTATTTCTCGGGCAGTTCGTGCGAGCCTATATTGATAAGCTTGCAGTTCTTGAGCTGTAGCTGTTGTCGTCATTGGCTCCGAACCATCTAGGGCTTTTGCCGCTCTATCCCAGGCTGCTTGTGGAAGTTGAACTCTGACACGTGGTGTGGGCCCGACATATTTAGTGCCCATACCTCTCCTTAGATCTGAGGGATCGACAAAAAGATTACCCAAATCGTCGAAAGTCTCTGATGTTTCCACTTGATTTTCGATAGCATAAATCTGATGATATTTTGTACTCCGATCTATGTTGGGTTTGGTGACATCACTGTTGAGATTGATGAAGACCTTGCCCACTGTGATAGATTTGTCGATGAAGTCGTAACTGTCGACATCGCTTGAGTCATCGCTTATATATGAGTCCGCAGATGACTCAAACGATGTGTTGCTGAAGATCTTGGCGAGTTTCTCTCTTGCTCTGATGCTGACGTAACGTGTTGCCGAAGTTTCTTCTTCTGACTCGGTTGATGATGCATAGCTTGAAAAATCGGAATCGACCGCCGATGATCCCGACGAGATCGGAATTTCGACACGATACGATCCTTCCTTCTCGACGCGAAAGTGAAACCTTCCGAACGTCATCTCCATGGGTTCCGCCAGATACGCATATGCATCCAAACGGGAGGGTGGGTGAGGAACAAAATCAACAAGACCAGCAGCGATCTGTTTACCTCGATCCATAGTGTTGCTTCCGGTTGATGATGTCGAAGATCTTGAACGTGCCATCGAGATCAGATCCTTACGCCTCTAATTCCCACGGACGGCGCCAATTGACAAGGGATTAACTTGTCAATGCCTATGGATTGTAGGCTAGGGTTTAGTTAGAAGTAGAGGGCAAGTAGATCTCGAAGGTTTCAGCCGAAAAGTGCTCGACGATTATGAAAACTAGGGTTTCCAGACAATGATTCGATGATCTCCTCGTCCCTCGACTCCCCCTTTATATAAGAGGTGGAGCCGAGGGTTTCGTTTCGTACAAGTTACGTAGTCCGGGACGGTTTCTAACTCATCCCGCCGGATTACAAACAACACTTCCTATTACAACTCTACTTTCCTTAATACATCTTGGGCTCTCGAACCTTCTTATTCTTCGGGTAGTGGGCCTTCATTAAACCCCGGGTACTATATTTGGCAGGCCCATTTGGGATGCCTATGTCACATACTGAGAATGATAAATGCTTCAAATAAACTGAAGCACCTAAAGTGTGAGCTCAGTGACAACCTCCTTATCATCATGATCTTGGAGTCCCTCCCTGATGAGTTCGATCAGTTCAAGATCAACTACAATTCCATGAAGGATAAGTGGACACTTGCTGAGATATCCCCTCGGATTGTCCAGGAAGAAGAAAGAATGATGAGGCAGAACAAGGATCAGGCTTTTCATGTTGGCTCCTCAAAGAGAAAGCATGACGGGTCAGGCCCTTCAAAGTCACCAAAGAAAACCTTCAAGAAGGAAATGCCAAAGTTTAAAGGAAAGGAAAAGGAAAAGGATAATGGACAGTCTTCAGAGCCTACTGATAATGTGTGTTTCTTTTGTAAGAAGGAAGACCATTACGAGGAAGGACTGTCATGAATACCTCAAGTGGATGATGAAGAAAGGTACAGATGAAATCACTTTTGTTGATGAAATGTTATATACTGATTTCTCTTGTACATCATGGTGGATTGATTCAGGTGCAACTGCTCACGTTGCTAATTCTATGCAGGGATTAAATTTGATCCAAACCGTAACAAGCGGGGCAAGACGACTTAGAGTTGCAAATGGAGTTGAAGTTGATGTTGAAGCTGTTGGGTCACTCACCTTGGAGCTCCACACCGGATTTCACCTTCATTTAAATAATGTTCTTTATGTACCTACTTTAAGTAGGAATTTGATTTCAGTTTCTTGTCTCGATGATAACATGTTTGAGTGCAAGTTTGGTAACAAACAATTTTTTTTAAATTATTGTAATAAAGATGTTGGCCTCGGTGTCAGACGAGGCAAACTATATATGTTATCTATGAATGATTATGTTTTGCATGTGAGTAATGTTTCAAATGTTGAGAAGAAATGGAAGGGTACTAGCACTTCTTCGAAATTGTGGCACTGTCGTTTAGGCCACATTTCGAGGGGGAGAATGGAAAGACTTATTAAAAATGATGTACTCCTCCCATTAGACTTCTCTGATGCGGACAAATGTGTTGATTGCATCAAAGGTAAATATGCAAAAACAATTAAGAAAGGAGCGGTAAGAGCCACGAGTGTCCTCGAACTCATACATACTGACATATGCGGACCTCTTAATGTTAAGTCTATAGATGGTTTTGATTCGTTCATCACCTTCACAGACGACTTTTCCCGTTATGGGTACATTTACCCTATACGTGATCGATCGGAAGCTATGGACAAATTTAAAGTGTTCAAAGCCGAAGTTGAGAACCAACTGAATGCAAAAATTAAAGTTGTACGATCTGATCGCGGGGGAGAGTATTACGGTAGGCATGCTCCTAATGGGCAAATTCCAGGACCTTTTGCTAAGTTCCTAGCTGAGAATGGAATTGTTGCCCATTATTCAATGCCTGGTGAACCTCAACAAAATGGTGTGGCTGAGCGCCGCAATCGCACGCTTTTGGATATGGTGCGTAGCATGCTCGATCATGCAAGTTTGCCGGTAAGCCTATGGATGGAGGCATTGAAGACGGCTGCACATATTTTAAATCTTGCTCCCACTAAGTCAGCACCGAACACACCTCACGAGATGTGGACGGGAAAGAAACCGAGCTTTAACTATTTACGTGTGTGGGGCTGTCCTGCTGAAGCTAGAATTTTCAATCCACAACTTAAGAAGTTAGACCCAAAAACGGTTAGTTGTTTCTTCGTCGGATACCCGCACAGGGGAAAGGGATATCGTTTCTATTGCCCAGGTCATACCACTAAGTATGTGGAGACCCGGCAAGTGGTATTTTTTGAGGATAATGAAGTTAATGAAATAAGGAAGATCGATCTTGAGGAAAAGCGGGTGTGTGCTCCATCCCCGATTATCCAAAAGGTCGTTCTACCAATGCAGAGGAGAATCACTTCTAATGTTGAGACTGAACCTCACAGTTCTGGTCCTCAACCTGATGGTGATCCTGAAACTAATGATAACGCAGATCCAGAAGGTGAAGAAAATCACCAGTCGGATAATGAAGAAGATCCTCACAATAATAATGCCCCTCCACCACCATCGCCTGTGAGAAGATCACATCGAGAAAGAAGAAAAGCCATCTCAGATGATTATATCACCTACATGAGTGAGGATGTAGATGATATAGGAAAGGTGGAGGATCCAACCTCATACAAGGAGGCCATTAAGAGTTTGAATTCGTCTAAGTGGCAAATCGCCATGGAAGACGAGTTGAAATCTATGAGCTCAAATGATGTTTGGGACCTAGTAGAAGTTCCTAATGACGCCAAAAGAGTAGGCTCCAAATGGATCTACAAAACTAAGTATGACCCCAAAGGGAACATCGAAAGGTTCAAAGTTAGACTTGTGGCAAAAGGTTTCACACAGAGAGAAGGAATCGATTATAATGAGACTTTCTCTCCTGTGTCATCTAAAGATTCTTTTAGGATCGTCATGGCTCTGGTAGCTCATTTCGACCTAGAATTGCATCAAATGGACGTTAAGACGGCATTTCTAAATGGCGACCTTGATGAAGACGTGTACATGACTCAGCCGGAAGGTTTTGTTGTGGAAGGAAAGGAACATTTAGCATGTCGTCTGAAGAAATCCATCTATGGCTTGAAGCAAGCTTCAAGACAAGTGGTACCTCAAGTTCGATAAGATTATTAGAACTTTTGGTTTTACTGAAAATGTTAAGGACAACTGCATTTATGTTAATTTTAAGGGCAGTAGGTTCACAATATTAGTTACGTATGTGGATGACATATTATTGGCCTGCGAGTGATAAGGATATGCTGCACGAGACCAAGAATTTTTCTGTCTTCCAATTTTGATATGAAAGATCTCGGTGAAGCTTCATATGTCCTCGGCATTGAGATTCATCGAGATAGGTCTAAAGGTGTGTTGGGACTATCACAAAAGGCATACTTTGAGCGAGTACTAAAGAAATTCAATATGCATAAGTGCTCTGGCTCACCTGCCCCAGTAGTCAAGGGCGATAAATTTGGGACATTTCAATGTCCGAGGAACCAAATTGAAACTGATCAGATGAAGTTGGTTCCTTATGCTTCAGTTGTCGGAAGCATCATGTATGCACAAGTTTGTACACGCCCTGACTTGGCTTTTGTAACCGGGATGCTTGGCAGATTCCAATCAAATCCAGGACTAGACCACTGGAAGGCCGCAAAGAAAGTCTTGCGTTATATGCAAGAAACAAAAGGGTACATGCTTACGTACTAGAAGGTCTGATAACCTACAAGTTGTTGGTTATTCAGATTCTGATCATGCCGGTTGTGTGGATAGTAAGAAATCCACGTCAGGTTATATATTCACACTTGCCGGAGGAGCTATATCGTGGAAAAGCTCCAAACAAACTATAGTTGCTTCATCTACGATGCAAGCAGAGTTTATAGCATGTTATGAGGCCACTGGGCAGGCTGTATGGCTAAAGAATTTCATTCCCGGACTTAAAGTGGTCGACAGCATTTCAAAACCACTTCTATTGTACTGCGATAATGAACCCGCAGTTTTCTATGCGAATAACAACAAGTCAAGTGATGCTGCCAAACACATTGACATTAAGTATCATGTTGTGATGCATAGGATCCAGGATCAAACAACTAAGGTTAAGCATATAAGTACGACTCGTATGCTTGCGGATCCGCTAACGAAAGGCTTACCACTCAGAATTTTCCGTGAGCATGTTGCCGGCATGGGATTACTGTAAGCCTTATGATTCTGGAATAAAGGGACCATAATAAGAACCACTCCCAATAAGTATTATGTTATCCATTTCAAGATAGGCGGGTATGCCATAAGTGTTGAGGTTCAATAGCATTTCATTGGTTGTTGTAACACCTCACTTTGGTTTATTATTCCTATGGAGAATGGGCAAATGATGTTAAACCTAACGATCAAGGGGAGAATGTTGGTTGACCTGTCAGAGTTTAAGAGACAAAAACGTTCTAGTCAAATAACGTCAGGTTTAAGAGATAAACATTGACAAAAACGTTCTAGTCAAATAACGTTAAGGAGGAGGCCCACGAACCAACGTTCGTGACCACCTCGTTCGCATCTCACGCGCCTCGATCGGGGGCACCAAAACCAACTCGATGGTTTGGTCCCCTGTCGCCTGCGCCATATAAAAGGGGGGGAGCCTGGCTGCTATCGATCACGGTCAGTTTTACGATCAGCTCGCTGCTTTCCCCACAACTCCTAAAGCCCTACCGATCTAGGGAGGCGCAGAACGACGGGAAGACCAGACTGGAACCTCGCCGTGCTGTGCCAGGGCAGTGCAGGTGGCGCCCGGAGGGGATCAGGAGGATCTCCCGATCGTCATCGACCACAAGTTCGTCATCAACACCGCCACACCAAGCCTGCCTCACGCAGGCGTCGATGGGATCGTCAGTGCCCAGTAATGCAACACATCTACTATCTCTGTTATGATCATTAGGTGTTCTAGTGTCTGCTTTTGCGATCTTGTGCTACTCATGCGTTTTTAGACCTAACAGATAGTTGTCCGGGGCATGGGAGGTCACGTGCATGTTTCTACCACTGATTCTCTGCTTTAAGATTTGTGCCACACAGTGTTACCAAGTTTCATTGAGTTTCAACATGTCACAGTCTCGTTCGACATATTGATATGTAATGAGACTGAATGAACCGGTGCATGGGAGGTGCACGGAAGAATCGCTGTGTTCACCTCAAACGTGCGTGTTTCTGTATGGGTGATGGGCTTCTCTTGAATCTTGATTCTTGATGATTCTTTTTTGTGCAAAGCAGCCGTTTACATTGCTGTGCAGATAGTGTATTTGCAATCGGTCACTTGTCTATGTACCCAAATTATTTATGTAACTGAATCTGTTGTCATGATCATGATATTCAAACCCATATTTGGTTACTGATGTATAGTTTATTTCTGATTAATCACATATAAATCGTCTGTGGTGGTTCCTTATCTAATTAATTATGTACCCATCTTTGGGATGTAGCTGTACCAGAATTCAGATCCGGTCTTTTGTATGTCTCTAGGAATACAGAAGTAAAGAAACATATCCAGTTATTTCTTTATGAGTTTATGGTATGTTAGCGGCATTATCTGGCTTTTGGTAGTAGCAGCTAAGGCTACTACTCGGAAGTCGGAACTATGAAAATGCCAACCTTTGATATCTCAACATAGCGGACGAAATCAAGAGCAACCCCGTATGCGGATCAGGAGTCCCATTCATTTTGCATGTCAGACTGTTTCTGTGATCGTCAGCAAAAGAAGAAAGGGACTGTTTCTGTGTTTCCCCGGGAAAGAAGGGAGTCTTTTCTGTGTTGGCCGTCGTCGTCAGAAACGTGTAGTTGAGCCATCATGTGCGTCGTTAGTGTAGAGGTGAGCGTGCGTAGCTAACATGAGTGGAAGTGTGGATGGAGGTGAACCAACGACCTCGTTCGTCTGGTTTCTTAAATAAAAAAACAAGGCAAAATATTAGCCATTTTTATTGATTAAGGCGAAGTTTTTAAGAAGTTTTACAAACCCAAGCTTAACCCCCGGGCCAAGCCAAAAGAAAAACTTACTCTCACGGCATTACAATACTCAACACTTTTGCCCCTGCCAAGCTCCACATTGCCACTTCTTCTTTGATTTTTGCGACAACCATGTTGCGGTGGATGCGCTATTCCGGAAGGCGCGAGTATTCCGTTCCTTCCAAATTTCCCAAGACATCAACATGGCAAGAGATGACATAGCCTTTCTTCATTGTGTATGCTTGTGGATCTCCTCAATCCGCCACTCCTTTACGGGAGCGTCTAATATGCCACATACTTGGATCAACATCATGTAGCCCAAGCCAATTCTTCACAATTGTCCACACGCAGATGGTGAAGCGACATTTGAAAAGAATGTGAGACGCAGATTCTTGTACTTGATTGCAAAGCTTGCATCGCCCACAATTTTGCCACCCTCCTTTCTCAAGCCTATCCGCCGTTATTTTGGATGAACAACCAAGCAAATAGTTTGCATTTCGGGCGAGCCCATGGCCTTCAAACTAAGGATGGCGTGGAAGAATTAGGATGACACAAGAATTGCATGTTGTATGCCGGCTTCGACGAATAGCATCCACTAATGGTGAGCTTTCATGAGATTGAATCTGGGGTATTAGGATTCATTTGCAAGAAGCTTATCAACTCCCAAAGGTTCATGAATTGCACAATGTGCTCAATGGAGAGCTCATCTTGCATTTTGATTTGAGTGACCAAATATTTGTTTTCCAAAACCTCGCTATCGGAGCATTTCCTCCTTTGCGAGCCTTTAGAAATAATGGGAGCAATATTTTTAGGCCACCTTCATCTAACAAGGAGCCTCCAAAAAATGTGCCTTCTTTCCATTCCCAGTGGTCACCTTTGTAGCTGCGGCGAAGATTTCCTTATCTTGCGTGGTGCATGGGTTCCCAAGGCCCACCCAAGGTTTTTTCTCATCATTCCATTCATGCCATAGCCATCTCATTCGAAGTGCGGATACAAAATTTGTGAAGTTGACGATCCCAAGGCCACCAAACCCTTTTGGTTTGCAAACTGTTTCCTAGCTTATTTTGCATTTCCCCTCGGTGACTTTGTCACAAGCCACCCAAAGAAAGGCTCTCCTAATGCTATCAATTTTCATGAGAACCTCCATCGGAATGTTGACCATGGTGATGAAATAGATGGCAATGCTAGTGAGGACAGACTTCACAAGGGTGGCACCTCCGTCCATGGTTACATGTTTCCTAGTCCATGGCACAAGCTTGGTGTACACCTTATCTTCGAGCGATTGGAAGTGAATTCTCTTTAACCTTGCCACCAAAAGCGGAAAGCCAAGGTTCTTCATTGGGAAGTTTGTACGGCTAGCCGGGAAAGATTGTAGAACATGCTTAAGATCAATACCCGCACATCTAATGGCCGCCACTTGGCTTTTTGTGAAATTTGTGACTAGACCGGTGACATCTCCAAATTGCTGCATGGTGGAGGATAGATAGTGGATGTCATGTTTGTTGGGCACACTGAATATGGCGGCATCATCCACATAGAGAGAGGTGTGAATCGTGGGGTCCCTCCCTCTCAACCTATGTAGGTGTCCTTGATCGGTTGCCTTGCAAAAGATGTAATGTACGGGGTCAATGGCTAGAACAAAGAGAAGCGGAGATAGCGGCCCCCCTTGCCTAAGACCTCTTCCATGCTTTATGGGATTCTCCCGCAATGCCATTTAGAAGCACTCTTGAGGATGAGGAGGTTAGAATAGCCGAAATCCAATCCCAATATTTACTTGGGAAGCCCAAGTGTTGTAGCAAGTCCATCAAGTAATCCCATCTAACTGAATCCTAAGAATTGCATGTTGTATGGCGTTCTTGACTTGTGCAACTTCCTCGCCAAATTTCTAACATAAAGGAAATTGTCGTGAAAAATTCTCCTTTTTATGAAGGCGTTTGGGTGGTACAGACAAGCACATGCATGAACGGCGCAAGCCTAATAGCCATCATCTTGGAGATTAGTTTTGCAATGGTGTGTATGAGGCTTATTGGGCGGTAATCCGTGACCTCTTCGACACCTTCTTTCTTCGAAATGAGAGCAATGTTTGCGGAATTTAGCCAATTAATGAAGGTTATTGGTATGCAAGCTTTGAGAATTGGTTGATGACCGCCATTACATTCGTTTTGATTGTGCTCCAACAAGCTTTGAAGAAAGCACCCGTATAGCCATCTAGACCCAAGGCCTTGTCACCAACGGTATTGTCCATCGTCTCTTTAACCTCTTTCTCCGTGAACACCTAACTAAGACTCGAAAGATCACATTGCGAAGATGGAATTGTTGCCCAATAAAAGTTCATGGCGGTGGCGGTGGTGGGGGAGGGGGCTTTAAACGATTTTTTTGAAGTGCCTGTGAATGATAGTCTTCTTTTCGTCATGCTCTGAGCAAGCGGAAATCCTTTTGAAGGAAGATATTCAAGAATAGCTGGAACGGTTTTCCTGCGTAGAATGTGTTTTCTTCGTCTTCGGGCATTGACACCTAGATGGACCATCCAGCAAGGTTTTTTTCTCGGTGACAGCATTTTACCGGAGGTCCCGGAAGAACCTGTTACCGCGAAATCTCGGATATCTGGGAATTTTTTCATTCGACATTATTCAAACAAAATTTGAAATTCAAAAATTTCAAGCAAAAAACGAAGAAATTTTTAGTGTAAATTAGACGTACAACTTCTGTACAATATAACAAATAAATCTTTTGCGACTACATGGAGTTGAACTCACGACCTTTCGGATTCAACAGCACACCACGGCACCACGGCACCACGCCACACCAAAGTTTATGTGTGTTACGTCATACGTCCCCTATTTGACCAAATACTAGAGTTCAAATTCAAATGTAGCTGAAATATTTTGGTTGGTATCAATTATTTTCAGGGGTAACGAGATTATCGGTTTCCGCCTAAATTTCAGAAATTCTGGCCGAGAAAAAAAAAACTGCTGTCCAGCCGGCTGAGTTACAGATACACCTCACCTACCCGGTTGTGCTGGCCTTCCCGGCCGCCGGCTGGTCGGCTGGATAATGCGTTTGTGTAGTGGAAAGTTTTGGCATTTCGTATGTTGCCTTCCGCATTGATCATTGTCTCATCGACACTGAGTTGCGACCTACAGGGTACCGATCAGCAGCTCAGGTTACGCCTCGAGGTAGGTGGCATGTCCGGTCTCAATCCGTCGCCGGAGAGGCGTGCTCAGAAATCCGTCGCGTGCACCCATGAGCGCAGGTGCTGCATTTGTACGGCAACACCAGAAGCGCTAATCTGGTACCAATAGAATCTCCTGCTGGTACCACATACAAAACCAACATGGCTAGCTAGGTGTTCTTGATCGTAAAAAATTAAAGGTTTCTTCAGTCACCAGAGGATATAACTTCATAATAATCTTATTAGTTGATGATTGACTACGCTCTACCGTCTTCAGACCATACATTATCCTGCTTCCGCTTTGATTCCTTGATACATGTAGCTCATCCATGATAGCTTAATTAGCCAGCACTGCAGTAGATGAATTGCTATATGCGGAGTATACATACCATGGTGTACACGTACGAGCATGAAGATAATCACTAGACGAACCGAATTTGCTTTGAAGAAGCTTCATAGTTAGCTAGCGCTTGAGCCCGTGACCGTGGTGCTGAACCTGGTGGTCATCGTCGTCCTCTTCCTCGGAGTAGAACTCGACGATCTCCGACAGGTCATCGGCGGCCGAGCCACCGCCGTCCAGCCACCCGTTGGTGGTCGTGGCCAGCCACAGCAGGTGCTCGAACAGCAGCGCGTCCACGGCCACCGCCACCGCGCCGCCGGGGATCCTCCGCCCCGCGGCAGCCAGAAGCCGGCGCACCGGCTCGGCCTCCAGCACCGATGGCTCCACGTGGAACACGCTCCTCGCCTTCGCCGTCGTCCCGACCTCCACCCTCACGACCGACGCCGCGGCCGCGGAGTGCAGGCGGCGGTACCCGCCCTGTCCGTGGCGAGTGGAGGCGGCGCGGAGGAAGTTGTAGCAGCCGGCGGCGGAAGGCCGCGGCGACGGAGCCTCCTCGCCGGGAAGCGTGACCTGGTGAGGCATGCCGGCAGCCGGCTGGTTTCTTGTCCTGTGGGAAGTGGCCAACCGTAGGTAACCTGGAGCTGGAGGAGGCAAAGTGTTGCTTCGCCGAGCTAGCGATCGGGGGCTGGGCTAGCTGTTGCGTCGCGTCTTGGACTTTTGGCTTCTTTTCGTTCGAGCTCCTTTTATGTTGAGAGAGGGTTTGGAACTAACGGTCGGATAGCTTTCCTATCGAAATGGGTTCGGATCATACGGAAGATGGCTTTTGCGTTTACTTCTGGTTTTCCTATTTCCTCCATAAATTGATATGATCGGCCAACTAAATACCTGCTTGATGATGTGATAGTTTTTCAACAATAAAATATGAATGATTGTGAACCATGTTTTCTGAAAAAAATAAAAGGTCATGCACTATGTCCTATTGCATTTATTTGCTACTACCCCTCAGGTCGCAATTAATTGACGCACCAAAAACATAACGATGTGCATGTGCAAGCCTCCCTCCGCGTCGATTAAATCCGACCGGAGGGAGTATTTCTTAGGCATCTAAGAACTAGTGATTTTTCAGTTGCACATTATAAAATTTAGAGTTGAAAAAACGTTTTCATGCAATTTTAGATTTACATGACTTGTATATCTTTATATCTAAGTTAAAGATTTGCTGATGCGTGATACCTCTAGGAGGACCCGTGCAGCTGTGACCGACATAGCTTTCGGCCCAAATAGAGATGTTGCAGAGTTAACCTGAATCACCAAGTGGAAATGGGACACGTACCAATTCTTAGGACGGGTACGACAATCACTGGTGTGGTCTTCATTGATTGTATATGGCAATGTGGTGTTTAAACCTCGTTTCTTTGTTGAATGTCTTGCTTGGATCTTACTCAAATTTTCCCTCGGGATGAAACCCTTCGTCTGGCCATCGGTGGTTAGTTACAACTGTAACGGCTCTTCCACATCGTCCCTTTTCAGAGAAATTTTCACGTTGTCGGTGTGTTGCCAAGGATTGCGATAGTTGTTCGCGTCCGCTGTTGTGTGCAATTGTTTTTGTTTCATTCTTCATGTTTGAACTAGCTCTTGATCTTATGTAATTGGAGAGGCTTTTTCGCGAAAAGGGGTCATCTTGATATTAGTATTTTTTCCTTCATTAGAAAGTTATGATTTTACTATATTTTTTTTCACTTGAAGCCTGAAAGAAGTTCTTTTTTAGTTGCATATTATCAACCTTACAACTGTACATGTAAAGTATATATCAGGGTCTAAAGTTGCACATTATTTTCATGAGACTCAAACCTATCTACTGTGGGCAATATTACCTAATTATATCGTCCATCACTACTTGGTCTCAATGTGGTAAGTAACGGCTCTAGTATCAAGATCTAACAATAATCTAATGGCGGACAGGTTGCGCATAGCCTAATCACTCACTCGCACGATCCTAAGTATTTTAATCTGAGATGCCGGCGCTAATGTGACTACCACCATATTCTACTTTGAAGAAACGTTGTCGCCTTATCAGTGTTATCACTACAAAACGGATTAGCTCGAATAGAATCGATTGTACTTCACGTGGTTGTTAGGTTTGGCATTTTGGAATAATCACTAGAAAGAATCACCGGAGAAGCTTCTCGGAATGGGAGAAATTAAATCGTACGTAAGAGTCCAAATTAAGTTGTTGTAAAATACCCTTTACGTATACTTCCTTAAAATGGAAAACTCACTTTATTTTACAGACTTTCATCACCGAGATATACCAAATTATAGAGATCGAAAATATACAGCGGTATGGTTTGAACTATTTAGACCAATTTGCTTGATTAATGTGCTCTTCAAAAATTTCACCAAGGTCTTTCTACTCCCTATATCCATAATAAGTGTCCAGCCTATAGTTAAAATTTGGATAATTTAAACACATGCTTGTATCCGCCGTTGCGACTCGCGAAAAGGAGAGAGAAAGCGGATCGGGCTCCCGCGGCGCTCGACTGGGCGTCTCGGGGGCGACCCAGCGCCGCCTGTCCGCTCCTCCACCGGCGTTGACCCGCGCCGCCGCTGCCGCCGGCCCTCGCCGCGGTGGCGGCGGGCCCTGTCCCCAAAGGCGGGTGGGGATCCTCTGGCTGCGGCTCGCGCGGGAGAGACCGGAAGCCGAGGCGGCGGCCTCGGGTGGGTGGAGCTTGGCCGTGATGCAGTCGGCCGCTGCGGCCGCGTGGGCGGCGTGGCGGCTCGTCCCTGGTGGCAGGCGTGCGGGCGCTGGGGCGGCGGCCCCGGGTTTCACGGCGGTGGTGGCTGTGCATCCGGACGGCGTGGCTCTGGTTGGCAGAGGCGACGGCGGGGTTCAGCGGCTGCATGGGTGGACGCCGGGGCGGCGGCCCCGGGATGGGTGGCTGCTGGCGTGGTGGCCGGCGGCGTGGCAGCCGCTGTGGCTGCGAGGGCGGCTGGACCGGGGAGCTCGCGCTGTTGCGGTCGACGGCTCGGCCTTGGACCCCTGTGTTGGCGTTCGTCGAAGCTCCCTCTCTGTGGCGGTTGGCGGCGCCCGCGGAGATCTTCTCGGAGAGCTTGGCCGGCAGTAATGGTGCGACTCGGCTCTTCAGCCCCGCGTGGTGCGGGTGGTGGCAGCAGAGTTCACGGAGCTTCTTGGTTTGGTGGCGGTGGTGGCTTGTGTGCGGCGGTGGCGCCGCTTCTGCACATGAGGTGTGTCTGCGGAGTGCGGGCTGGCAGCGTTTTCGGTCTTCGTCTCGCTGTCCGGCCGCGTGAGGTTGTGGTGGTTCGTTTGCTCCGGGCGAAAGCCTGACCGCGCGGCGTCTGCGGATGTCGCCATCCTTCTTGGGGGCGGTCGTGGAGCTCTATGACCTTCGCTGCCTCGGGTTCACATCTTCGGGTGAAAGCCTAGATCCCGTGGGATCGGACGACGGCGTCGATTCTTCGTCGTTTCCCCTCTTGAGGGCGTCGTCTTGAAGTTGGTGATCCCTTTCGCGCCCTCCGGTGGCCTCGACACACAGGGCATCTGGGTTGGCAGGATGTCAACCGGAGATGCGGGTGTTCCGGGTGGAGGCTTGAGTGGCAACGACGATGGTGGTGTCCAAGGTTTGGTTGCGGCAAGGTCATGTTAGTCGGCTCCATTCCGGCGTGTTCGAATGTCTTCGTGGTGGTCTCTCCTTGCTGTGAAGTCGAAGCCACCCTCGGGCGGTGTACGATGATCCTCGAGGGGCGATCCAGTGAAGGTCCTATTCGGCGCTTGTCTTGCGCATCTCCTCTCTGAGGCTCGTCGTCAGAAGCGGAGTTGTCGGTCTCTCCTCAATGAGCCATCTGTTTGGCATAGGCCGGCTTGAGCTTCTTAGCTTTTGTGGGTAGCCAGGGTGGCTGGGTGTGCCCTTCTTGCGGAGTGTGTGTGGTTATGGGTGTGCTCTGGCACTGTTGTTGTTGGTTTTTGCCCGATTTTCTCCTAAAAACCGGGCACCTTCTTCTTAATGAATGGATGAGGCAAAGCTTTTGCCTCCGTTTCAAAAACAAAATGGATAATTTGAACTATATGCCTGACACTTATCATGGAGGGGGGGGGGGAGTATTAGATTTGACCCAGATATTGATAAAACTATGATGTTTTGCCAAAATGATTTTATTATAGGCAAAAAAATCATGATAAAGAGTTATGTCCATTCATGAATTTTGCATGAATCTAATATTAGAAAGCAACAAGGGGTATTGTTTAAAATTGACTTTAAAACGCATATGATAAAGTTAATTGAGAATTTTTATTCAAAATTTTGGATTTAAGTGGGTCTAATTCCACTTTGTGTGGATAGATGAAACAAGTGATTACATGGTACTTTCTGTGTTAAAGTAAATAGCTTCATGGGTAATAGTTTTGGCACCCATAAGGGAGTTAGACAAGGATATATCCCCAATCCAACTTATGAGAAGTTGGATCGAGTCCTAGCTAATGTTGAATGGGAGCAGAAATTTTTGCTTGTCTCGGTGCGTTCTCTTACGCGCCCGGGGTCGAATCATACGCAGCTTCTCCTTGACTTTGGAGATCCTGCGCTCCTTTGTAATCAAAATAACTTTCATTTGAGCTATCTTGGATGCGCCAAGAAGGCTTTTTTTGATTTAGTACAGACTGAATGGAATGTTGTTCTGTCTGGAAAGAATCATGTCGAAAGATTGCAAAATAAGATGCGCCACTTTCTGGTGCTTATAAGAAGGAAAAAAGAGAGGCTTATCCTCCTTATAGATGAGCTAAATTTGAAAGCGGAAACAATTTCTCTTAATGTTGCCGAGAGGGCAGCAAAGAAATAAGCGGATAGGGATCTTGCAAAACTACAGCGTGATGAGGAGTCTAAGTGGGCTCAAAGTGCTAAAGTTAAGCATATTCAAGAAGGTGAAAATAATACAAAGTATTTCACCTTATTGCAAATGGAAAGCATCGAAAGAAGATCTTTCAGCTAGAGCAAGATGAGGGAACAATTTTAGGTCAAGAGAACCTAAAAGCCTTCATTACCGAATATTATCAGAGGTTATTTCGGGCTCCCAAACATTGTAATTTTATCTGAAGAGAAGATTTCACTCACGATATTCCACAAATATCTGAAGAAGAAAAGGTAATACTGGCATCTCCATTTACGTAAGAGGAGGTGTGGGAGGCTGTTTCTCAAATGGAGCATAATAAAGCACCGGGTCTAGATAGTTTCCTGCGGAGTTTTATTTAAAAAAAATTGGGAAGTTATTAAATTCGACTTGATGGCTTTATTCGCTCAGCTTCAGGATCGAGATTTGCCTCCATTCAAGCTGAACTTTGACGTTATTGCTCTTCTCCCGAAAAAAAGAGGATGCTAGTAGGATTGAGTAATACATGCCCATTTGTTTGGCTTAATGTTAGTTTTAAAGCTTTTATGAAAGTTGGGACTAACTGAGCAAGGGTGGTTGCTCATAAGGTCATTCAGCCTAGGCAATCTGATTTCATTCTAGGGAGAAATATACTCAACGGGTAGTGGTTCTCCATGAAACCATTCATGAAATTCATCGGAAAAATGGAAGGAGTCCTATTTAAAATAGATTTTGAAAAAAGCGTATGGTAAGATTAAATGGTCTTTTCTTCAGCAAGCATTGTGTATGAAGGGTTTTCCGTCAAAGTGGTGCGAATGGGTTGCACGCTTTGTTCAGGGAGGGAGCGTAGAATATAATCAATGATAATATTGGACATTATTTTTAAAAGCTTAAGGGGCTTCGGCATGGGGACCCGTTGTCACCTATTTTGTTCAATATCGTGGCTGATATTTTGGTTGTTCTTATAGCTATAGCTAAGGATGATAGCCATATCAGAGGGTTAGTACCTCACCTTGTGGATGGTGGGATATCGATCCTTCAGTACGCGGGTGACACTGTCTTATTTATGGAACATGACATAGAAAAGTCGTAAATATGAAGTTAATCATTTCTTTCTTCAACCAATTATCCGGTTTAAAGATAAACTATCATAAGAATGGAATATTTTTCTTTGGTAAGGCTAAAGAGGTAGAGGATGATTATTTAACAATATTTGGTTGTGAGGTAGGGTCTTTCACTTTTAAATATCTAGGCATACCCATCCATTATCGGAGGTTACTGAATAAAGAGTGGAACCCAGTTGAGGACCGCTTCAAGAGGAAGTTGGCGTCATGGCTAGGAAAGATGCTTTCCTACAGTAACTATCTTCTCCTGATTAATTATGTTCTAACAAGCATTCCGAGGATGTTCCTTTTATCTTTCTTTGAGATACCAAAAGGGTTACAGAAAAGATTGGATTTCTATAGGTCTCACTTTTTTTTGGCAAATTGCTGACTTAAATAAGAAATATAGATTAACTAAATGGAACATTATTTGTAGACTAAAAGACCAAGGGGGTCTTGGTTCAAGGTACTTGACATAAAGAATAGATGTTTACTTAGCAAATGGTTATTTAAACTTCTCTCTGAAAAAGGCGTGTGGCAGGAGCTGCTTCAAAAAAAGTACATGTGAGGTAAAACGTTCTCACAAGTGCAAGCCAAACCTACCGACTCTCCTTTTTGGAAGGGGTTATGGGGGTTAAAATGATTTATTTAATCAAGGATCTTTTATTTAGGAGACGGTAATAGTACTCAATTTTGGAAAGATGTTTGGCTGGATGATACTCCTCTTTCTGAACAATACCCATCCCTCCATAATATTACTCGATCTAAGAATGTCTTAGTAACAAATGTTATGTCTTATGCACCTCTAAATATAGGATTCACTCGTGCGCTCACAAGTGATAAATGGGAGAGTTTGATTGCTTTAGTCCGTAGACTGATGGAGGTATCTCCTAGCGATGAACCAGATAAGTTCGAATGGCACCTAACCACATCTGGGATTTTTTCAGTGAGGTCCACGTATGCTGATTTCTTGAATGGGCATACAGCTTCTGAAAAAATACATTTGGAGGATAAAGGTACTACTGAAAATTAAGATTTTCATGTGGTTCTTATATAAGAAGGTGTTGTTAATCAAGGATAACCTTGCTAAAAGACGTTGGAATGGATGCAAATATTGTTTGTTTTGTGGATATAAAGAAACAATTGATCATTTGTTTATTTCTTGTCCGTTCTCGCGTCTTGTTTGGAGTGTTGTTCATTTTACTTTTAATATCCCGTCACCTGTGCTAATGTTACTAATTTGTTTGGTAATTGGCTAAATGAGATAGATAAAATACTAAGGCACGCGTTCGAGTAGGGGTATATGTTTTAGTTTGGGCGATCTGGAATTGCCGTAATGATGTTGTTTTTAACAGGGTTGCAAAACCAAATTTCCTGCAGGTTATCCAAAGGGTTGCTTCATCAATACACATGTGGTCTTACCTCCTTCCTGCGGATCACCGGGAACCTTTGGATGTTGGGTGTAATCGTTTGATGAAGGTTGTACGGGCTATCTTCAGCCAGAGTGATTGGCTTCATACTAGACGACTACATGATGCATAGACGAGCTTTGCTACTTTTATTTCGTTGGCTGATTTTTGTATCCACATTATGTAATGTGTGATTTGTAAACCTTGATATTTGATATTCTCTTTGCAATAAAAGAAAGCCGTGTGCATCGTTCTGATGCAGAGGTTGGGGCAATGCTCCCATTTCGAGAGAAAAAAAACTCTCCTCTTTTGTGCAATAAAATTTGTGATGTTATTGCTAGAATGTTCAAAAAGCACAAAATAATAGTTTAATATATTGTTTGGTTCCACATCTTATTCATAATAGGGTGTTCATCTTGCAATATGCAAATGACACGGTAGTTCTTTTTCAAAACAATGTGGACATGGCTATTAGTGTTAAGAGCATGTGTTATATCTTTTTGAAAGCATGGCAGGTTTGAAACTTAACTTTGACCATAGTGGGATCATGATGATTATAGAAGATAGTGTAAAGATGGATTTGTATGCTGATATTTTTAACTATCACATCGGGTGCTGGCCACTGAAATATCTTGGGGCTCCTGTGAGTGGTCTAGACTAAGAATTATAGATTTAAAGTTTATTGAGGATAGAATTTTGAAACATATATATGGGTGGCAAGGAGGATCAATATCTAGATAGGTGATGCTTCTCTGAATGACATTAAGATTTTGATATATTCATGTTCATCTACAGATGCAGAGGCTGGGGCTTACCCATTTCGAAAAAAAAAATCATGTCCAGAATCCTCGTTTCATTTAATGAGTGTTTACTGAAAATTCAAAGAATATTCTTTTGGGAAAATGGACATTTTACTAGGAAATAGAATATGGTAAAATGTAAACTTAATTGTAGACCAAAACAGGCATGGGGATTGGGAATTAAAAATCTGGAAAAATAAATACAAACCTGCACTATGCAGATGGTGGTGGAAACTAGAAAACAATGGAGGTTTGTGGCACGATCTGATTCAAGCAAAATATGTTCATAACAAACTTGTAGTTTTAGTAAATCATAAGAATTTTGACTCTGCTTGTTGGTTTGACATTTTAAAATTTAATAAATTATATATGGACAATGGGAGCATGAGAGTTGGTAATGGAAGTCAAACAAGCTTTTGGTATGATGATTGGTGCACATCACAACCTCTCAAAGATTACTTTTCCAGCTTGTTTGAAATTTGTAATGAGAAAAAAATTGTGGCTAATGCTGCCATTTTGAACTTATATTATATGTAGGGCAATAAGGTCAGTTGAGAAGAACGACAAACCAAATTATGACTCTAGGTGAGGGTGGAGATAAACCTATTTGGAATCTGACAAAATCCGTATTTTTTGTAAAATCTCTATATGAGAATTTGGTGAAGAAAAATTCCAAGCATCTATGGAAGGCTAGAAATCCACATAAAATAAAAATATGGATGTGATTGATTTAGCATAATGACATTGCTACTAAGGATAATATGCAGAAAAGGGATTGACAGGGGAATTTTTAATGTAGACTTTGTGATGAGTTGGAAACAATCCATCGTCTCCTTTTTACTTGCCCTAGAACATATATGTGTGGACTGTAGCGGACAAGTTTAGTGGGGCCTTGAACAGACCTTGCAATTTTAGTCAATACTTTAGATGGATTGCAAAGTTTTCCCATGGAAAAACAAACTTCCATGATGTTGGAGTTGCAGCTTTGCACATGGCTTTATGGAAATTAAGAAATGAAACATGTTTTGAATTCAAAATAATAAAAAGATCATTTGTTATGTGTGTTTGTCTTGTAGGTGCTAGGCGGGGCTCTAGTCCGTTGGTGACGACAGTGATGTTTTAGCAGGATGCTATGACGGCGAAGGTGCTTTCCCTCCATGCTTCTACTTCAAGGAAGAGGACTCTCTAGATTGCTGATCAACAGAGTTCGTCATAGGAAGAGGACCAAGCAGATCAATACAAGTCGTGGTAATTCTTCTGTGTTGGTTCTATTTATATTAGCAGATGGTGGTTCAATAAATCTTCGTTTAGTAGGCTTGTTTGACTTGTAGCCTTGTTTTTTGGTAAAGAACTAGATGGAGCTAGTGTGCTCTAGGGTCGGTGGTGGCCTAAAAGCCTGAGCTGCAAGAAAACTTGTTGTAGCTCGTACACCAAGCTAAGGAAACAAGGTCCAAGTACCCGCCCTATATTTTGTTATCTTAATAGTGAAATCGGACCTTATGCTTCGTAAGGAGGAAAAGTCATTTTATTTTATATATCTTTTACTAATTTTATAGACATATTATAAATAAAATTATAGTCAAATTTGTAATTGTTGAGCAGCGAAAACCAATACATTGTAGGACAGAGGGAGTAATGCAAGTTCGATGAGGTGGACGGTCATCCGATTACTAAGGGTGGGCAAAAAGAGTTTCACCAGTTTCAACTTTGTTAAAAACATCCGTACTAAACTTTAAAAAAAATCGAAAAGAAATGAACTAGCTGGTCGGTTTGAACGGCTTCCGTCGGTAACATTTTTTGCACACCCCTGCCGACCACAGTCCTCCTGGTGTTCCAATGGCCGAGCGCTCGACACAACACGCACTTAGGGCATCTCCAACCGTGCGACCCAAACCACGCCCGCACGTCCGTTTGGGTCGAGCCGGACAAAAACGCGGCCCAGCGCGGGGACGCACCGCAAAACCGGACGGCCGCGGCGTCCGGAACGACGCAAACCCGGCCCAAATCTGGGCTAGGTTTGCGTGGCCGCGGATGGCACGCGGCGTCCGCTCGCGTCCGGGCGCTGGTCGCCTCGTCTCCCTGGGGCCCACCTGTCGGTGACCAGGGAGTCTATTAAATGGGGACTGGACGACTGCCTCTCCATCGGCAGATCCGTCCACTCCAGTCCCCACTCCACTCCCCGCAGCGAAACCGCCGCCATGGCCAAGCGACGGTTCGCTTCCGCCAACGACGACGAGGCGACCAGCAGCCGCCCTCGCCCGCCGGCGCTGCGGGCTGCGGGCTGCGGGAAGAAACCGAGGCGGCCTCCACATCGGAGAGGCCGCCCGCGGCGGTGCGGCATTGCCGCAGCCGCCGCCTCTCCTGCTCGAGCCGAAGCCCGAGTCCTCGGAGGAGGACCCGGACCTCCTCGCCGCGCTGATGATCTCGGCGGCGGAGGAGGAGGCGAAATGGCCGCACCTCCATGCGGCCATTCGCACCTCCGAGATGGAGGAGGCGGCCCGGCGGGAGGTCGAGGAGGCGGAGGGCTGGGAGCTCTACGCCCAGGCCCGCCGGCGCGGCGGGAGGAGGAGGAGGCGGCGCGGCGGGAGGAGGCCGGGCGCCGCGCCGGCGAGGAGCGCCGCGAGGAGCAGCGGCGGCGAGGAGGCCGGGCGCCGCGCTCGGCGGGAGAGGCGCGGCGCCTCGGAGGAGGGCGCCGCTCCGTGCGCCGCCGCGGCCTCGGGTGGCTCCGGACCCCCACTCGGCCCAGGAGGAGGCCATGTGGTCTCGTGGCCGGAGTCCCCGGCGCGGTCGAGCCACAACGGCGCCTCGCCGCCGGGGACGTCGTCCACGACGACGACGTCGCCGACGACGCACACAGGGGCTAGGCGGCGCACCGGCGGCCACCGCGCCGCCGACCAAACCCTAATAGAGGGTTTTCAGTTTATATTTAAAAGCCCATATAGGGGCTTCTTTTGTTAGTTATTTGCCCAAAATAGGGCTATGTAAAAATTTGCCCAAAATAGGGCATATGTTGAATGAAATTTCGTTTAAATTTGCCTCGTTTTTTTGTTTTCGTTTTTCTCCGATTATGCGATGCGTCCGCGCGTTGGGCGCAGCGCGCGACCCAAACGGACACGCGGACGCGGGCCGCTGTCCGCGTGTCCGGGCGGCCACCCAAACGGCTCAAAACGGACGGCCCAGCGCGTCCGTTTGGATCAGCCGGTTGGAGATGCCCTTACATGACTTGATTTGGTGGTTCAAGTTTCATCGTCTATCTAGGAGTCGTGGCAGCCTCACCTGCATCATGCATCATGCTAGTTAACTTAAGATGGCCTCAATTATCCGTACGTGGTGCATAATATTTGCTCTGCATTTGAAACCTGTTAGCCTCATCTTGCTTCGTGCAACCTAAGCCTCGATTGCGTGCAATCAACTCCTCTGCCATTTACTAGTTTATCTATACGGCGCACCTAATTTGTCCAGGATATGGAGTACAACATACCTACTGCTACTGTGCTAGCACAAAGTTCTTGTGAGCACACTCCAATAATACAGTAGATACACAATATTTTTTCATCTTGTGTATTGTATGTGATACTGATTAAACAAGATTACCATGGTACGGCGCGGCTCGTTTGTTTTTGCCACAGCAGCTGCCGACGTGCCGCGACACGTTGCGCCGAGACCGGCCCACGTCGCTCGCCGGTCCAGCGAGCCACCCGACCTCCCGCATCCCCGCACGTGCCGCCCCACGCGTCAGCCCCTGCGAACAAAGCTCCCAGCCTACCACCACCGGTCCGAGCCGATCCATGAGCGGCAGTCTCGCAAACCTCCTACGTACGCACTGCATCGTTTCTCTGCGTCACCAGGTGCAAAAGAATGTGCGGAAAGGCCTGCAAGGTCGGCGGCGCCGCGTCGCCGGCGGGGACGAGCAGCACAGCAACCTCCATCGTTGTTCTCGCGTCGCTGCTCCTCGTGGCCTCGGCCGTCGTGTTCTTGCTGTCGCCGCCGCCGCCACCGGCGGACGCAAGGGGTCTCCCTGAGCCGGTCGAGCTCGCCATCGGCGTCGCCGGCCACGAGGGCTGGCTGGACGCGCTCCGCGCCTGGGCCAAGCTGGCGTGCCTCAGGCTCCGCCCGCTCGAGCCAAGGTATAGAATTACTCAGTTTGTTCCGTGCCTTGTCAGCAGGCGATGTTGTCAAGGTACGAGAAAGAATGTGTAATCTCATGACGTGTGTTGTTTCGTGTGGCGATCAAGGTACGATCTTAGGAGCCCGGTGTCGATGAAGAAGGCGGCCAGGCAGGGCCTGGAGATGGGCAAGGAGGCGGTGGAGCACACCGCGGAGTCGGCGGCGAGGGCAGCCGAGGAGACAATCGGGAGGACCTCCGAGAAGGTCAGGAGGAAGGTCTCATCGTCTCGGCGCTCCGATGAGGAGCTGTGATCGGTGGACGCGAACGCTGAAATTTTGAAAGCATCTGTACCCCTCTGCTCCACTCTCTTTCTTCTTCTTGTACCTGTAGCCTGCATAGCAAAGAGCGGTGTCCTGTAACGTTCTGTTGTAACCTGTACGTGTATCCTGCGATTCTGTCCTGTGTACCACTGTGAATATGAAATGTTAACGAATTGCAGTTGTTGGAACCACTTTCATAGTTGCAATAACAGAGACCTGCATCCAATCTAGCTGAAATGTCAGAGCCCAAGTGATACCAGGAATGGCAATTGTACTATCGAAAAAAGCTTTCCTGAACCAAGAGTACAATAGCGAAGCACTTGTCCAACGCATATAGCAGGTTTAATCAACTTAACCGACGTCAAGCAAGTATTTCGTTTGCCGGCTTACTCAACCATAGCACATAATCTTTCCTCCCAAAGAAAAAAAAAACATAGCATAATCTTCTCACCTAAAGATCAAGAGAGGGAGAGCGGTCCTCCCCTAGGAACAGGTAACTAGAAACAATCTTTCTGGGCAAAACATCTGATGAGCCTATGGACACAGGAGGGATACATAGAATATACATGATCCATGATCCACGCATGTCGAGGATGGGCATCACTCATTCCGGGCAGATATCCTTGAAAACGGGCAGCCTGCGTCGCCCGCTGCGACCATAGAGGACCTCAGCTATGAGGTCGCCTTCTTCCTCTGTTGGCTGTGGGTGAGCAGACGCCGCCTGAGCTGAAGGTGTTGTTGCTCCAGGTGCCGGTGTCGAGAAAAGCTTGGCTCTGTTTGGTAGCATGATGGCACCATCTGGTGATCGGAAGTCAACAGGCGGTGGCCTTGTGGGGCTGAAGAACTGGTGTTTCATGTCGGGAAAACCTGGTGCGCCAGTCAGAGGACCAGCCTGTGCAACATGAAACAGGATAAGTTACTGAGTACAGCCAGGTGTGGATTCAGAAAATAAGAATAAAGGACTATAAAAGAAACATCAAACTAGCTCAAAAAAATGAATTTAGGAACCATCTTACACCACCGTTAATCTAAGTTTTTTGTTGATTTACAGTAAAGCTTAATAAACATGGCAACAATTTGATATGGCAAATCAATTTAAGGATGAAGAAAAGAATAGCATAGGAGGTAACCGGAGATAATGTATCGCATCACGCTAATTAGATACAAAGAAGCATTGACTACTCGCATACTCCAGGTGCTGCAAAAACAAATAACTGGTCTATACATAATTGAGCCTGTAACTGTAACAGAACCATAGGTATCTGCAGCTTAGTGACAGAACTAGATCTAAAAAAAGGTGTTCAAGGCATAGACAACTAAAAAAAAATTGTTAAGCTTAGCAACAGAACTAGATCCAAAACAGGGTCGATATGTCTGGGTGTGCTAGATCAACTTGCTTCCAGCAATATTTAAGTATCTGAAACAAATTGTGTCTTCTCCGCTAGCAAGGGTGAGTAGTTAAGGATATGAGAAAACAACTTTGCACTCAAGGTAATAATTGTATAACATCCTAAATTATGTCTCCACATTTAGAGGAGCAGACAACAAGTATATGATCTAACAACTCATGCATATCCAATGAATCAGAACATTTTCTACCCTAGCAACAGGAGCGAGCTTAAGGAAATAGTAAAAACAATTATGCACTGAAGCTAAGGGTAACTGAACTACTAAAACCTAACCTAGCTTAAATTATATGTAAGAGCAAACAACACTAGAATAAACAATATAGCCATGTATGACAAAGTAATGCACTTTGTAGAATTTGCAGTAGGGGGTAAGTAGTAGCTCAAATGCATTATCAAATATCATGAGATTATAAAAATAAAGTCCACGACATGAACTGGCATACTACAATAGTTGACTGAACTATGACCATACTCTACATATAGTCTGATATGCTGCGTTATGACTTGGGTAAAAAAATTATGGTTTGGTGTGATCTGCTTTCGTTTTGTACACTCAGATTGAGCCGGTTCTTTATCCCTTTGGCGCTGGTTGCTCCTTTGTTTGAAGTTCGGGTCTCATTCTGTCCGCAGCAGTACTTCGTGACTTGTTCAAGATGGCTCTTTGGTGGCTCAGCATTGTGGAGTTTGGGTCCGTGTGCCGTTGTGCAGTTGCCAGCACAGCAGAGGTTGAGCAGTTTAGGGGTGCAGGTTAATTCCTACCTTATGACCAAATCTGCCCTGGTTGCGCTGGGGTCGCTCCAGGACTTGTTGTTATTGTTCAGGCTTGCTAGCAGCTTCCGGCGTTTGTAGTTAATCTAGTGCTTTGGGCGAAAGCCCTGCCTTTCAGGGCCGGTGACGGCGACGCCTGAGGGCGCCGTTTTCCTCTTGTGGCGTCATCGAGGAGTTTCGGCACCTCCCTTGCCTAGGGTCTCATGCTCCGGGTGAAAACCTCAGATTTGGCTAGCCAAATCGGGCGACGACGGTGTCTTGAACGTCGTACCCTCCTTGGAGGCGTCGTCTTGGGAACTTGAGTACGGGCCGTAGTTCTTCCTCGTGGATCACAGCGCTGACCACATGGGAGGTGTCTTGCGATGCAGGTAGCGCGCCGGCCTCTCGAGTGGTATCGCGGTGGCTTGCGCGACGAGGATCTTCCTCGAACAGCGCGAGCATGCCTCTGGATGAGCAGTGGTGGGCTGGCCTCTGTGTTTGTTGGCGGGCTGCTGAAGACTGCACGCTTGCACGTCTGTCGAGGTTGCCGGGAGCTAGCCGCTGCGCCGACAGCGTTCCTTGGATTTGGGTCGAGGCCGGAGCAGCAATGCTCCCAGCTGAGCCGTGGTGGGCTCGCGGGATTCAGGTGGTACGCGTCTTGGCTGCGGCTGGCAGGCTCTTGGTAATTTCGACGATGCACAAGCACTGCGACTTTCATCGGCAAGGGTTCTGTCTTGCGGAGGAGCTCACTCTGCAGCGTCCTGGAGGAGCACTCGACGGATTTCGGCCTTTTTGTCGTAGTCTAGTTTGAGTGTCGGGTGTGTACTGTGGGTGTTCGGCCTTTTCTTAGGCTTGTAATGTAAACTCCTTTTTCTATCAATGAATAGAAACATAAGCTTTGCGTTTTCGTGAAAAAAATCTAGTGCTTTGCCTCTTTCTTTTAAACTTGTTCAAGTTTGTGTAATCAGCACCATTGTATCCTATCCGGATGAGGGCTTTATTAATTTAAAACTGGGAGCTTTGAGACTCCTATCTGAAACCTAACCGAGCTCTAATTTTGTGTTAGAGCAAACAACAGTATTAGAATAAAAAAATAGAGTCATGTATGACAAAGTAATTCAACTTTGTGAAATTTGCAGGAGGGAGAGTAAGTAGCAGCTCAAATGCATTATCAAATATCATGAGATTATATAAATAAAGTCCACAAGAATGAACTGCATACTAGAATAGTGGACTGAACTATGACATGGTCTAAATATAGTCCGATATGTTGCGTTATGACTTAGGATTTTAGGAACATTGATGACAAATGTAAAAGTTTTGATGGTTTGGTGTGATCTGTTTTCGTTCTGTACACTCAGACTGTTAGACAACCTTCAGTCTCAGACATAGTATGACAGTATCATTCAAGAACAAGTTACTTGGCAGCGGCCCAAGTGATTCCAGTATTTATGGACTAATTTGACCTATATAAGGAAAGATTCTGCCCCTATAACATGATCTAGATATGTGATTAAAAAGAGAAAGTATTGGAATCATCTGACCATGACAGTATCGAGATCAACAGCAGAAAATACTACAGGAGTTATGCAACCAAAGAATCAACCTAACCAGTAGGTGACCTAAAGGCTTTTACCACTAGAACAGATCATGAACCATTCTCTCTACCCCATCAGTATGATATATACTTGAGACAATGGTAACGCAAGACTGCAAACAAAGAAGTTACTACTGAAAGTTAGATCTGGGGAGCAGCATAATCACCTGGCGTTTGTGGCCATGGAGGAAGGCCTCAACCCGGAGCGCCTCATGGTCCGGCATGGGGTACACCGGGCGCGGCTGCGCCGGCGGCGAGTAGACGAGGCGGCGGCTGTCCATCTCCGGATTAGCGGAGAAGCGGCGGTAGCGGAGTAGCGAGGCGTCGAAGCCGAGCTCCAGCCCGCCGGACGAGTAGGAGGAGGCGGGGGACCCCGGGTGGCCGGCGGCGACGGCGTCGAAGGCCGGCGTGAGGTACGTCCTGAGCGAGGGCGACGAGAGGCGGCGCTGCCGCCGCCGCGTCGCCGACTCGCCCAGCCACTGGCCGCCCGGGGAGGCGGCGGCGCAGTCGAAGTCGAAGTCGAAGTCCATCGCTCGCGGCGAGATTTGGGGGCGGCGGAGGCGACGGCTCCGGGGAAGGGAAAAATCTGAAATTTTTAAAACTGATGAAAATTAGGGCACCCCACCGAGAGAGTGAGAGGAGAAAATTTCTGGGGCACGCGGCCAAGCACGGCGGGCGGTTTCGAACTCGTGATTGGCAGGCAGGAGGAATCCGATGGAAAATTCAAATTTTAAATTCTAAAATAAGGAATAAAATTCGAGAAATTAAAAGATGGAACCAAAAGCGGCGGAAATCGACAGGAAATCGCGTGGTTTAAGCCGGGTAGCACGAGGGGGAGCAGCTCAGCTCCTGCCTCCTGAGTCCTGACCTCCAGAACCAAGAACAGCCGAGGACGAACAGGCGGATCAGGATCTAGGAGATACCAAACGAATCAGCACGAAATAAGTTCAGAAATCGATCAAATCCCGGACTCCGTCGCGATCTGTCGTATCGATCCGATTTAGAAATCCGAAAAAATAAACCTCCAGAAAAGTAGCTCGATTAAAATCCCCAAAAAATCACAGCAAAGTTCAAACTCCAACACAGATGAAAGACTCGGTAGGCGATTTCACCTTGGAATCCTGCGGAAAGTGAAGACGACGGCTGTCCCGCTCGGCCGCAAGCTGGGTCACGCTCCCATTGGGTGCTCGGGGCGGCCGGGCGGGAAGTGAAGACGAACTGGGAGGATACGAACCAAAGGGGAGAAGGGGGCGACGGGCCAGGTTAAGTACACGTGGCCATAGGATTCCCGTAGTTTGGGCTTGGCAGTATGTGACGGGGATCCAGTACACTCGATGCCTGGGCTTGGGCTGCTTTGACCTAAATCAATGTTTGACTTTATTTTCTCTTATTATTTCACTATTTTTTCTGATATTGCTCTATATTTTCTACACGAAAAAAGGTTGATTCTAAATTTAAAAAATGAGTAAATTAATTTTGGCCACAATTTTGGCGACAAAATCAGGAGCCGAGAAGGTTCCTCCTCAGAAAGGATGTCTTAGCTTTGTTTAAACTTGGATGTATCCGGACCCAATTTAGTATATATAGAGATACATCTAAATTTTGATAAAGTTGAGATAACTTTTTATGGAAGGACCGAGTATACAATTTCCCAGGAAGTGTGATATAAGAAAAAAAAAATATGTTTTTCTTTCTCAAACGACTTTCAAGTTCATGTCAAAGAAAACATATAATCTGGCCTCATAAGCACAACTTACCTTTAGGTCCTGTTTGTTATACCAAGATTGTCCTTGCCAAGATTAAGAGTTTTACCTGCGAAACCCTCAAATATAAGTTCTTCCTAGAATCAGATCGGATTGGAGATAGCTACCGGGTCACATAGCTGTTTCAATAGCTACCACTTCATCTTCAGTAAAAAAAAAAATGAGTTTCTAAATGAGAAAAGGAAAAAAAATAAAAGGAAACATCAAGTACCCAACCTAATGATTATCACAACAAACAGAAGTACACAACCTGATGAAGACGCATACTATTCATTCAACCACATATATGTTCCGCAAGAAAGATAGCCATTACATCACACCACAAACCAAGCCAATATATTCCGCACCGGACATAAAAGGTTACAGGGAGTTAATTACACAAAGAATACCTTATTCTATATTTTGAATACAAGCTGTAACTCTCAGGGCACATCACCCCTTCTTTCAATTCTGTATGCTACTACAACACCGCCTCCAATGCGATATGTACAACCAACAACAAACCAAACTACCGAGACCTCGTACAAACAACTGGACGAGCTAGGTACACTTGATGCAAATAGGAGTAGCAAGAACTACCCTAGTTAAAAATTAGATCTAGGGGAGCCAAGGTATACATGCTGAGGAGCATGGCAAGGCTTGGTTTTGAACCTAAAATGCAAAATTTATTTGCATAAAAGATATATATACCCCTCTCAAAGGCTATTAAGAAGAGCCCTTTTGCAAGAAGGCTGTTGAGAAGTTTCTGGCTTCGACCCAGGTGAGGCCAACCCAAGCACCGACAGTAGAAAATTCTTCTCCTGGAAAGTTCAAGAAAATACATACGTGAGTAACTTTACCAAGTATTTACTTCAGGTATGATTTTGTGTGCAAAATATTGATAGCAATCACAAGATAGAAGTCAAATGCTTACACTGGCAGTAATTTTTGGAGTTGGCACGTTCTCTGTGTATGGATGGAAAGTTGGGACTGTATGAGCAGGAGAGGTGAATTCCATGCATGGGTGTGTGTTGCTATCTTTCGGAACCTCGCTACAGTTCTCCGAAGCTTGTTTTCTCACACATGCTTTACCTTTGATAGCCCTGTGAGCAGGGGAATTAAATTCAACACACTGAAGCCTGCTATCTTGGGCAACCTTCTCTTGTATTTCTGCATCAGCATTAGCTTGCAAATCTGTATGAGCGGGAGAGGTATATTCTGTACATTGAAGACTGTCGTCTTGAGCATCCTCACTCAAGTTTACAGATGCTTGTATTTCTGGATCTATTTTAGCTGGCAAAAGTGTATGAGCAGGAGACATGTACTCCGTACACAGAGGTAATCTACTTTCAGCAGCCTCACTCGAGTTTACAGATGCTGGTTCTGGTTCTGTTTTAGCTGGCAAAAGTGTATGAGCAGGAGACCTGTATTCAATACATTGAAGCAAGCTACCTTCGGCAGCCTCACTCAAGTTTACGGATACTGGTTTTTCTGCATCTGCTTCAGCATGCATAACTGTATCAGCAGGAGACATGTATTCCATACAATGAGGCAAGCTACCTTCGGCAGCCTCGCTCAAGTTTACGGATACTGGTTTTTCTGCATCTGCTTCAGCATGCAAAACTGTATGAGCAGGAGAAATGTATTCCATGAACTGAGACCAGCTACCTTCGGCAGCCTCACACAAGTCTACGGATGCTGGTATTTCCGCATCTGCTTTAGCTTGCAAAGCTGTCTGCTCAGGAGAACTGTATTCCATGCAATGAAGCCCCCCATCTCCCGCAGCTTCATCTGAGTTTACATAAGCTAGAATTTCTGCACCTGTTTTAGCTTCAGAAGTCAATAATCTTCTGTGATGTGGATGAAACTGCATGTAACTAAGTTCAGATTAAGAGCATAGGTTACCTGGGGAAGGTTCCATACAACTAGACAGTGTGATTCCACAGAGAATATTATCTTCTGTGCCCTGATCTACCGGATCTACTGAGCAATCATCCATTATATGATCAGGAGCCATTTCTGATGTTACTCCATTCTGCTCCCTGATTATTAGAATGATGGTGGATCAACAGCTGAGGCAATAGATTTAACCAAAAGGATGACATATTATTCATTATTTACCTGGACATCTGTTCATCTTCCTCTTCATTCTCATAGGGATCTACAATTAAATCATCGAGGTCCTCTAGGAGTGAAGCTGTTCCAGACATGCTGCTTTCTGACATGTCATTGTCATCTTTCTTAACCAAATGATGCTGTAATTTCTGAAAGGTCAAGCATAAAACAGTTTATTATAAATACTAAAATACTATAGATCTATAGTATGAAACTTCTGGCCATCAAGTTGGCGATGCCATACCTGCCAGGCTTCATCCATGCTTTGGCTCGTGTTTTCAGTTTTTACTTTTGTTGCTAGGGAAGAAAGCAAATCAGCTTGCTGAAGTAATGTAGCAAACTTTGGATCATTCTTGTTCAAGAAATTACCCTCATGCTTCACACCTGAAATTGTGCACATGGAGCAAGTTCAAACATTGACACAGCACCTGAATCACATTAAATCAGTATCTAGGATAGTAGGCTCACAACTCTGCTCCTCACCATATAATTGCTTTGCTGAGGTCCTAGTAACAGAATTTTGGGTTTCCACAATATTCACACTTTGATTGGGTGGACAAAGGTCAGCAAGGGGTTGCCGAGAATCTTGTCCTATGCTCTTCTCTTGCCCAAATGACTTCGTATTTGGTGCTATGTTCTCCTTGAAATCAAGTTTGAAAGACCTGGTTGCAGAAAAGAACAGGTAAATATGTGTAAGTTGATTCGCATTATTAACCAATAGCTTCTGCTGGTACTGTGTGTACCTCATGTTCTTAATAGGTGGCGAGGAGCTAGGTGCACCATGTGTGAGGCCACCAGTCTGTGTCAGTACCCTCTTTGCATTTGCATTGGAACATACTGCAGTATTTTCCTCGAACAGGTCATCATTATTGGCCCGCCTTTTGCATAATGTGGAAAACCTATTCTTCACTGCATTATCAGTCCTATTAGAGGCAAACGAAAAATTCACATGTCAGATATCTTGTTTCACATATCCAACATTGATTACTCTTTTCACCTTACAGCATATAACCATTTGCAAGACACTCACCTCCCGGAGACAACCTTTGCTATTTCAGTCCATTTGTTACCAAGAACCTTTTGAGTCTGCATGTTGACAAGTCCAAGATTATCATTTGGCACTACAAGAGTTCTACAGCAATAACAAACACTAATAACAGGTGGTTTCCTAATTTCTCTTATGCACCATTGCAAATGTGTCAGAACATAACTAGCGGCCTAATCAAAGGGAATGGTTATTCTATTATAGCTTTTGAGCAATGTATGATCCCTTCTAGTTGTTCGCATCAATAACAATCATATGTCCTACAATTCAAAAAACAAATCCATCATCAGCACTCATGTGTAGCTCCATGGACACACAACTATTTGCCTGTGCAGGTGTTAGTGTTCACCAAGGAAGCTAGATAAAGTGTGGTGTCTCATGGCCCAAGAAGCTCAAACAGCTGCTGCTAAATAAGCAACCAAGAGAAAAACTCTAGTATTTGTAAAGCTTCTTTTCTTCCTTTCTTGCAACCCTGTTTCTCTGAATTATGATCTCTTGACCAATATTCTATCTAGTCTAGGTCCTGAAACTCAATTTCCCTCTCTAATCCCTCCTACTCCAAGAGATGAACTTTGGCCCCAAAATATTGTAACTGTTTGATGAAGCAGTGGCACCAAGCAAGTAAAATGGTAGAAACACATCAAGTTCTCACCTCGCATAAAAGCTTGTCTTCTTCACGAGACCACCCGCCTTTCTTGCACTCAGTGTTCAAATAATTGTACCATCTGCAGCAACAGCAGGGCAAAAAAAAAACACTGGAATTAGCTCTGCTCACGATACCAAGCCAACGCTTCTGCATGTCATAAAAGATACAATTGGACAAATACTACAAACGTCATAAAACCAAACAATTTAGAACCAAAGATCCCCTTTTTTTTCCAGCAGAGAGAGGTGCATACCTCCTCCTGCACTGTCTAGCAGTCTTATCCTTGAATTGTGTCGCTATAACTGTCCAGCTACAAGAGGGAAAGAAAGAACAGGACGAGGTTAATTTTAGAAGGCGTTATTGCAAGTGAGGATAGCGAAAAAAGAAATCCGTACTTGTCAGTTCCAAGGTGCGCGATTTGAGCACGAAGCACGTCATCCTCCTACAGGGAAAAAGTCAGAAGCGTCAGAAAGATATTCAACCATTTGAGCAGAATCGCAGAGGCACACACTCGAAAACCATGTAAAAGTAGTCAAAAATAAGAAAACAAACAATAAAATAAGTTTTCGGGCTCGGAATTGCAAGCACAAGATTAGGATAAGGCAAAAAAAAATCAGAATTTGCCAAAACGCGGATTATGCCCAAACATGTAAGAAAAAACTGCCTCTTTTTCGCCAAACGGAAAAGGGGAACGAATTGCTACAGGAACGAAGGAAGTCCCCGAATCCAATCCAGCGAAATCGAGCAGGGGGAAAGCACCGACGCGGCACAAGTTTACGCAGCCGCGAGGCGCCCAGGGAACAACAGCACGGTATGGCACGCACCTCGGCGCTCCAGCTCACGATGTGGCGGTCCTTCTTGGCCGCCGACGAGGCGGCGTCGGCGGCGGCGGAGGAGGAGGTCAGATCGGGGCCGGTCGCCATGGGCCCAGATCCCGCATGTTCCGCGCAGGGATCCGGCGGTGCGGGGAGCTCGGCCGGGGGACGGGCTGGAGCCGGACCGGACAGGGTAGGGTTTGGAGTTTTGGGCGCGACTGCGCGAGCGAGCGAATTTTTGAACTGGAGGTCCGGAGAAGAAGACAGCGAGGAGGAGGGGAGAGTGGTGTGGGTGAAGATGGGAATTTTTGGTCTGTGGGGAGTGGAGCAAAGGTGGGTTTTTTAAGGATGGGCCATGGCGTGAAAGGGAAGTGTTGTTTGGGACGACGACCCCTCCTCCTCTACTACTGTGTGAGTGTGAAACTTTGCCCCAAAAGCACGTGCTGGTGCTGGGATTAATAAGGGTACAACTGTGCAAGAAGACCAATTGTACTACTGGCATCTAGTATCTCCTTGTGGCTACCATCACACTGCATATCTACTGCTAAAAATGGATTAAGTATTCACTTAGAAAATCACTAAATCTTATTTTGATTTCAACTTTTTGAACCAAAGTTTTGAAAATGAAATTTTCGATTATGCCACCTTTAGGCCCGCTTCAACTCACGCATATTGATGCATTGATCGAGATTCTGTGTGTACACATATATCGTAGACATAAAACTTGACTTATCATCTAGTGACTTAGTTCCTTGCCATGGTTACACCGACCTAAAGAACAAGGATGCGGAGCAGGTGCGCTATAGATATACACTCACAGGGCGGCATCCGCTTGTGTAGGTTAGAGGCGTACAAATTCTCTTGGGTACTATATGTAGTTTTCGTCAGGGTTTTTTCTAACTCTTAAACTTGTTTAAGATATGGCTTCTCACCTTTGGAAAAGAAAATCCAAATAGGTGCATGGTAAAGCATTAGGTCAAGGAGGCGTCTAATGAGTGCCACATAGCATTAGTCCTTGGCTAGCGTACAGTTAGTTTTCGGTTCTCTGGTGTGCTCTAAAGAACAAGGTATGCATACAAGTAAAAGAAAATTGAACTTTTGACGTAGAAAAGTTCAGTTTTAATCTTTGAAAGAAGTCTACATGACCCACTCAGGTTTGACGTTTGGGATTGAGAACCCCCTCAGCTTTAATCTTTGAAAGAAATCTTTTTTTTTTTTGAACAGGGTCGGTCCCGAAGGACCCAGAAGCTCGATTAACTAAAAGCGGTGGAGTTACAACTTACATCACAGACCACAAGAAAATCGTAAATTACAACAAAGTCTTCACATTTTGCACTAGGGACCCTAGATCTAAAACTGAGTGTGCAATCAGGTCCAGCTCCATCTCCACCGCATCGCTGCATCACTTCACAGCCAAGAACGCCATCGCCGGGGACATTACCACTTGGGACGGAGCTCCGGGAACCTACTGTGATGGAGCTATGAGGCCTCCGCTTTGGCACGACAGCCTGGAGGTAGAAGAATACCTGCAACCACCGGTCGGAAGAAATCGTCGCCGGTGACAGAGGGTGGAGGGGTCGCCCTTCGACCATCAGAGACAGCAGCCAAGACGGAGCTGTTGTGGATGCCCTCCCAAACGAAGCTTCATAGTTTCCCTGGCGCTGACCCGCCGTCGAGCAGCCAAGGATTGCAAACTGACTTCCCTCAACGTCACCATGACGAGAGGGGAGAAGTTTGAATCTTTGACCAACGAAGGTGAGCCCGCACATCAAACGAACCTGGACCTTATTGAAGGAGTTCCTGAGCTCCCTCATCACCTCCATCTGCTCCCACCATGGGAGAATCGCTGGAAAGCAGAGAAGAACCAAACAGAGCCAGGATTGGTCCGAGAAATCCAGCTCCAAACTCCAGATGCAGACTTTATTTGGAGAGATGCATGACCTCCTCTTCCCCACCTGCACCTTGGCTCGCCACCAAGTAGATACAGTGAAGAAAAAGAGATCCATGGCGTGGCAGATCTGGTCGCCTGGATCTACCAACCTACTCTCAGACTCCATATAGGTAAACTCTGGAAAGAAACTACACCTAAAACTACTACCGGCACCATCCCTTCGGCATCTCCGCGCGAATACGCCGGCAAGAGAAGCTCCGGTCCGGCCCGGGGAGCAAGAGGAAGAGACCAGAAAGAGAGAGCTTCGAGAGAGACCCGGGGGAAAGAAAGAAAGTATCCCTCCTCTCTTTCTTAATCTTTTAGCTCACTACTTCGAACTTTCAAGTCAAAGATCAGTCATGAGCAGTGGATTTTGACTTAAATTCAACAATTCGAACCTCAACTTTCTACTGTAAAGTTTGAAATACCAACTCACGGGCTTTTGGGTATGTAAATCAGAAACTTGATTTAGTAAAATCATTCAGAGGAAACAATGATTGTAAACAATATTGAGCAGAAGCAAAGATTGTAAACGTAATATTTTGTTAAAAAAACATATCAAGAAGCAAACAGCTTTTTTCCTCATCCGTTTGTAGGAATGTTCCAACAAATTGAGTTTATACTCTTTTAACCAAACACTGCTATGGTTTTATGCTTGGCTTTGATTCAACTCGCGGTAAAGCAGCCAACCGATCATATGGACTATGCTTATGTCTAGGTTTATTTTCCATGAAACAAGTTTACTTTAGGACTCTTATGGAGCGACTGTTAGGAATAATTATTCGCCAATCAACCTTCATAATCGTCCGTTGTGAATCTTTTTATTTCCTTCGTATTTTCATAAATATCAAGGATCAGATCAGATGGTTTTTAGTGCCGCCGGGGTAATTGTTTTCTTTGTCGTCTAAGAAATATGCACATTTCCACTCTAAAGCAACATATCATCCCATTCCACATATATTGTACTAGCTAAATGCCCGTGCGTTGCTACGGCACAAAGAAAAATCAAATATAATATTTGCTAATTTGTAGCCGATGTTGTGAATGTCAAGTCTTTTCACAACATTGGTATCGTGTTCGAGTCATGGGCTGATGAAGTGAATAATAAAGTGATATGTAGATACTTCAACATGTGTTCATGTCCAATTTTTTACGTTCGGTTCCTTTTGTGATTCTACTCTACTCGAGACCACTCTATTGTTGAACAATCTGCTAAATATTGATCATCTCCATTGAACTTCGTAATGTCTTGCACTATGATGTGACAAAAAGAAACATGCACTTTGTAATTTCTTTGGATGATTTTACCTATCGAAGAAACCTAATGAGAAGAATATAAATAATGAAAGCTAGCAAAATAATACAAGAGAACAAAGGCATCTGCTCTCATATATGAATAAATAACACTGAAAAAGTTAAGTTTTTTTAGGCAAATCAACAAATAATGCGCACTCATTATTATGTATGCAAGTATTTTTAAATTTTCCCGTGTTTATCTGCCCATGAATTTAGATTCACAAGGGAAGTTCAAAAAGATTAATTAACAATCAGAATTTGCTTAGGTTGTTCTTGGTTCAGCAAGCAAACTACCATGATCCCCTTGACGGTGTAATCTCAGCAATTCCAGTTTGCGTTCCAATATGCACTTCAGCTGCACTTGTCCTGGCCATAGTCGTATGACGCATCTATGCTTCATCTGATCTCCATTGCTCGAAATGGCTGTGCGGCATCGCAAGTGCAGCTGTCGTACAGACGGTTCACCGGCCGTGCGCTCGCGACGTCGGGGTAGAAGTCAGGCAGGTGTGGGCGGGCTACGTGCTCCGAGTCGCACCTCATCGTGAGTGTTCACCGTGAGTGGTAGACTCGGGAATAGTAGTCACATAGATCGTCTCCAGGACAGCCGACTGCATGCAGCGGCGACGGCAGCGGCTGAGCGCGGCACATGGCGGGGCGACGGAACACGGGGCTCGCGACAGCGATTACTTGAGTGGAAGTTGGCTTCGGGGAGGCACGCTGCCATTGAGTAGTTGATCAAACGGACGATCCAATTCACGGCGTACCCGTATTTTTGTAGGTATGAAAGGATTGATCCGCCGAGACGATGATGGCCACCTCCCGCGCGGGGCAGACGGGAAGGTCGGAGTACATCGGGGAGTGGGCCACGGTGAGGCTTTAGTACATTGGGCTCGTCCGCGTGCACGCGCTTGACCTCTAGAAGGCTAATCAGGTTGTACGTCGGGAGCCGGCCGGCGGTATGGAGGTTTCGCCGATGCCCTCATCATGGAGCTTCATTGTTATCTCGATGGGTCAATCGGAGCGAGCCTCGGAGTACATGGATTCGATCTGGACTTGTAGGCTGGACCGGGCTCCTACCCAACAATTGGTCTCCTGTTGACATACGTGTGGTTTGTTAGCGCGATTGAGATTATGTAACCGATTTTTGTTTAGATCTATCGAAACCAAGGCAGCAGGGACGAAGCAAACCTGTGTACGAAGCGATCTTAGGCAGGGTTTTTTTTTGACGTACGCACGATTTTTCCACGTACGACCACCACCGATTGCAATTTAATAGGTAAGATTTTTTTCGGAGCTGTCTAACACAAGATGAGTATAGTTAGCTTTTGCATATATACTCTCTCCGCTCAATTAAAATTATCTTAACTTTATCTAAAATTTAGATGTATCTAGTTACTATTAAGTGTCTTGATACATCTAAAATTAGATAAAATTATGACATGTTTCATGGGACGGGTACTACTTTTCCATTTCTCTCCCATTTGCTTTCCTTTTTTTTAAAACGGTGAGCAATGCTCATAACTTGCATCATACAATGCATGCTCCGTGCCATGCGTGTACGCATGTATGAGCCATCGGTGAGTTCGTGTGACTCTGTTTATGGTGCCACGCTCCTGCTACGTTGTACTAAAAGGTTTGCACACATTCGTTTCAGATAACGAAGGTTTGTGCATGCAAGGTGATGGCAAAGGCACAGGTATCTTGTGAAATCGGTTCATCGTTGCCAGTTGCCACCACAAAAAAATATCAACTTCTAGATTGCTATCTTCAAATTAAATATGAGCAGCTAGCTTATTTTAAAAAAAAATAGGCTGTTGCAACAGTGCAGTTAATCAAGTTTTACTATTCTCAAAAAAAATTAAGTTTTACTTAATCAACTCGATCAGGTCACCTGTCTCTGATAAGCATGCAACTGCGTGTTCATAAACCCTGCATAGCTCCTCAAATAGTCAACTGTGCGATTCGGCAGATATGGCTGTTCCTCTGTTGTTTGTGGAACGAGTACTTAGGAGTATGTTAGCCTACCAAAGGAGGAGTTAGTGAAAGTTAAATAAAGGTTGACGGTGCGCACATTAGCCGTGCTCAGCCACTTTTAAAAAATATAATTAGAAAATTGAATGGATTGTGTGTAAAGCAAGCAGTGATCGTGGTTAAGTAATAAGAGTAATTGCTAGGATTTGAAACAGCATTACATATAGTCAGACGTTCGGCAACCTACTGGGTAGTGAAAGTCTTGTTTGTCCGCTGGTGTGTGTGATGGTGATCGCTTAGCCAATCTTAATCAGCGATTTCAAACGAGGAATACAATGGCTACAAAGAAAACCCGACTCAGATATTTTTTTTACTTGGTGCCACCACTCGTGTAGATCACGAGCCGGAATATTTTCGGGCATTGCAATTGCTTGAGAAAGCTAGGTACCGGCATCGCCCTTGGAGCAAGTAATACTCTTTTCGATCCAAATTAATTGAATATTTAGATAAGGACATATTTGTTGACGAATATATTTGTGTCTAGACAAAACTTAGTTAATTAATATGAATCTGAGGGAGTAATTGTTTCAAAATCAGCGACCAACATAGTCCTATAAAAATTCCAAAAGAAAAACTCCTATACAAATGTCCTACATGTCCTATGTATGCATCTTTGTTTCGATTGGTGACTAGTAACTCCACACTTGAACACGGGGAGGCTCATTATCTTCTTCCATTTCTCGCTCATTAGCATCCACTCAGAGTCGCTAAGTTTGCCCCAGCTCCTGCCCATCTCTCCTCCGGTGGCCTCGCCAACTGAAGTTGGAGGAGAAGAGGAGGTTGGCCTCCTCCCGCAATATAGTACCATCAATAGGGTTACTTGTAGTTTAGTGTTTGCCCTTGTGGATTTCGGCGTTATGCCGCTCTCTCAAAGCCTCTCCATATCGCGAGTGAGCTACGGTGAGGAGTCGATGGCGACCTCCTTTGTTTCTTCCTCCATGGTGGATGTCGCAGAAGGAGTGCAAATCCAGCATAGGCTTCTTCAACAAGATCAACGAAGCTTTTTTTGTTAGTGATTTTGCCTGATCTATTCGTCGTGGTGGCAGAAGGGGTGGGAGGCAGTGAGGCGCCATGATCTGGAGTTCCTTGGCTTGTCCGTGAAGTTGTTGTTCTTAAAATTTTCATCCATTGCGGTGATGTCTTGCCGCTATGATATTTTGCCGATGAGGCGGCCACTCCATGCTTTGGTGCCATCCTTGCATCTCATCTCTTTCGTACTCCATGTCGGCGTGTCACCTAGGAGGATCTTCAACTTTGGCGTGGAGTCACACTCCTGCCTTGACTCAAGTGGTGTAGCCCTCAACGACAAGGTGTGTGGTCGTGCTTTGTGGTCCTAACACAAGAACAAAATAGAAGTGTTACATTACAATCTATATTTTTGCCAAGGTCCTTTTTGTCAAAATGACAACCATGTTGTAATTTCTAAAAATCCTCGGATCCTCGTTGTAACTTGTATATCCACTGCTTAAGCAGCTTCCAAATCCTTCGACATTCTTCCATATTAAAAAATGTGAACCATGTTGTAATTACTAATTATCTCAAGGCCCTATTTGTAACTTGTATGCCTACCACTCCATGCTTTGGTGCCATCCTTGCACCTCATCTCTTTCGTCCTCCCCATGGGCGTGCCACATGGGAGGATCTTCAACTTTGGCACCGCGTCACACTCTTGACTTGCATTATAGGCGGAGCTAGCTAGAGACATGGGTGTAGAAATATACACCCATTATTTTTGGGAGACAATTAAAGTCTACGTAAATCTAATATAAATTTGTACTAAAACATAGCTCAAACCCTGAGTTAGCCCTATAATTAATTAGTAAAACTATGATCCCTGTCTATGTACACCCAAACCAATTTTCTTACCTCCGCCCCTGGCTTGCATGACTCAGGTGGCGTAGTCCTAAATGATGAGGTGGGTGGTCATGCTTTGAGCTCCTAGCACAAGAACAATTCACAAGGATTACATTGCAACCTATATTTTCTTTGCAAGGTTCTTTTCGTAAAAGTGACAACCATGTTGTAATTTCTAGCAATCCTAGGATCCTCGTTGTAACTTGTATGCCCACCGCTTAAGCAGCTTTCAAATCCTTCAGCACTCTTCCATATTAAAAATGGTGAACCATGTTGTAGTTACTAATTATCTCTAGGCCATATTTGTAACCTGTATGCCTACCGCTCAAATCGGCTTCTGGATCCTTTGGAACCCTTCCCAATTTAAAGAAAAGTACTCCAATAACTCTATGCCTGCACTTATACTAGCTAGTATATCTATTTAAAATAAGTGTCGCAACTTTATCTATATAAAGATAGATCTATAACTAAAATAAATCTAGATATATCCATATTTACACAAAATCTCCACACTTATTTTAAAACAGAGTGAGCATACAAGATTATCGGAAGTAAAGAACACTTGTAACAAAAATATCTTTTCCATTGTATTCGTTCCTCTTTAAACCTATTTGAGAAAGAGAGGGAGAGCAAAGAGAACCCATCAAGTAAATAAAGTAGCTCGTCGGAAAGCTACACTATGGGTGTGTTTGGTAGCCCGGTTCACCTGGGAATTACTTTCTCATGTGGGCACTGCCCATATCATACTAGCTAGGCTCAGATTTTGTGTATGTTTGGTAGATCGTAGGTGTCAAAACATGCTGAACCCAGAGTGTGTTTGGTAGGTTCTGTCTAGTCCCAGAATGTGAAATTGCAGAGAGGCCCAACTTTCTTACATCAAAGTCCTTAAACAGAAAAGGCAAAAGCAATCGGGTCCTCAACTGTCTCTACCACGCCATGGATGTCTGGCCGTGCGGGGGAGAAGCTCGTCGGTGGCACTAGGTGGTGGAGCTGGGGGTTAGGAGGGCTCTTGTCGGCAGATAACGGCGCCCGCCACCGGAGGAGGCGCGCCAGGACGTCCGCCGGCAGAGGAGAACTGACAGGGCGCCCGGATGCGAGGAACGCAGGGTGCCCGCCGGTAGAGGACGTGCTACGCGGCGGTGGCGGTGGGTGTTCTCGTCGGCGGTGGCGGGCCGTAGGACGCCGATGCGAGCTCCTCGTTGGCGGAGGACCGCCGGAGCGGGAGGAGGGCCGGCCTGTGATTCTCGTCGGCGGGGGCGGGCCGGAGCTGGAGGAGGGCCGACGTGAGCTCCTCATCGACGGAGCGCCGGCATGCGAGCTCCTCGTCGGTGGAGGAGAGCTGGAGCGAGAGGAGGGCGTCGGGACGGTCACAGGGAGGAGGAGGCGGCGGTAGCGCTCCAGGAGGTGGACGGGAGCGAGAGCGAGATTGGGGGGAATGAGGAGGCGGGGTGGGCGGAGGGGCGGAGAGGACGCGTGCGGGCCCATGCTACAGTCTTTTGCGGGGACGAGTTCAGACTGGCCGACCTGCGAACGTCTATTTGAGCTTCTCACCCTGGCCTGGCTGAGAGGCAATTTTTGTGCGAGTTGGGCAGTGCCGAGACGAACCGAGCCGGGCTAACAATTCACCTAGATTGGGATGGGAATATCTGAGCTCACCCAGTCTACCAAACACACCCTATACAGCTAGGAAAGCCCCCGGTGGTGGTGGCCATGGCAAAATTACAATCGCGGATAGGCTAATGTCACTTTGGTGCTCACAGTATATCCCGGAGCAAAGTGCAGCGTGCGTGCGTGCACCCGACGTGATGGCTAGCGTGGTGACCGAACTCGGCGTCACACGCACACGGCCACCTACACTACTACAATCCGGTAACTTTTGAACGCAGCCACCGTCCTTTTCCTGTTCAAAGCTGCCGCCATTTCTGACGCTGGGACTGGCCGTGGCAGTGGGATTCAGTGGCGAGTGCATTTTCCTGGGGCCCTGCTACGGCTGTCAGATCCTGTCAGTGCCGAAAGTGTCCAATCGAGGGAGTAGCATCCTATGCAAGTGCAACGACCCGGTCAATCGCTAGTCATCTCATCACCTCGGTTGCAGCACTAATCCTGACTCCATGACATGATGGCATTGGGTTCGTACAAGGTTGTCTCGCGTGTGGAATATTATCATCGTTTTTTTTAGATAAGGGCATCTTCAGCGTTACGACGATAAACGGACTTAAAGGCGATCGTTTGTATCCATATACCTAAATATGGCATGTAACCCTATCGTTCGACGCAAACTCATCGGTTTATCCGTTGGAACGCAAATGCGACCCAAATTTACGTCGCAAATGTGTAGACGTAGACCCAACGTGTGACTGCTCCTTTCTACCACGAGCCCGCCTAGCAGCGACCCCGTCCGCTTTGTCCTCTCCGTGGCGCTGCAGTACTTGCTGGGCGGACTCGCTTCCACCATCTACACACTGGCGCTCAGCGAACAGGTTCTCTGAGCTTGTGCGGTGATCCAGCATACCACTGCATGTCGTAATATGCAAGTCGTTGACATAATATCAATGAAACACATTTTCACTGGTATTACATCCCTTAGAGTGGTACAACAGAAACATTGTAGGTCCAAGGCATGTCTAGCATTACATGCAAAGTCTTTACAATATATCAACACAACCTCGTACATTACAATGAATTAAAACTGCAAATAAACTCCAGAAGACTAACTCGTAAGCTAGACCTAGTATTAGCTCTACCTATATAGCTACTTGGCTTGCTAAAGAAATAATAGTTGAACTCTAGCTATTTCGGTGCTAGGGTTAGGGGACTGGTTCCTGTCTATTGTTGTCTGCTGGTCTAGATTTCCACCATGGAGTATGTAGTAGTTGACTTCGTTGACCCCTCGATCTGGTTCCCACCCCAAGTAGTGGTTGATTTCTCCATCTTCGAGCTTCATGGTAACTTCTCTTTCGATGCCTCCGGATCTAAACAGGGGGTTCAAGAGAGAACGGGTGAGTACGAGCGTACTCAACAAGTTCAATCATATGAATATAGGTGTATCATGCACTAGCTACAGCCATAGACCAGGAATTCGTAGGCAGATGCAAGTTCTCGTAATTATTTCTTCAAAAGGTTGATTTTATTCTGAAAAACTATTTTCGTTAGCCTTCACGGGGTGTCTAGAACTTCATGGAGTTTCTTTCATGCAGTGTTTGTAGTTCCAAACCCAGAATATGGAGTGACAAGCCATAATTTGATACACTCTACAGATGTATGTTGCTTTTCCCATAAGAGAACGTACCATTGTTGCCAACCGGGCGATCTTTCCCGCCCACACTTCTTTGGCGTGAGGCCTAGCATAAGGTGGAGTGATTCTCTTATCACATCCTTTCCCGCCCATCCTTCTCCGTAACCCCGTATACCCACCCTTTTGTAAACCCCTGGCAGGAGTGAATCTCTTATCACATCCATCCCAGTTTGTTACAATCCATCATAGACCACCAGTACCATGGGAACTCTACGGGGTCCCACCCTTCGCATGGTACGGCACGTCCATTGATATGCGAGAGGAAAAATGTACAGTTGACTTCTCCGTTCCACTATAGGTCTTATGGTTAACACGAGATTTACGGCGCAAGAATCACTTGATGAAATTTGTTATTAATCCTATGTAAATACATAACCCAGTTGCAATGGAACCTCCACCCAGTTGCAATTAATCCTATGTGAATACATAATTCATAATTTAAAAAGTAATATTTTTATTTTAAATGCATGAGTGATAAGTATAGTACTTTGACTGGAAGAGTATGTAGTCAAAAGCTTCGGTATGGAATAACTCCAAATTTTAAAACAACATCATGATGGCAACAACTCTGTGTAAACCAACTCGTTGGGACTCCAAGTGCAGAGTGTTGTTGTTGGAGATAGTGCTCTAGAGACAAATAATAATGGGTATTTATTATATGTCAAATGTTCATATAATTAGTTTCGTGCCATGATATAACTATATTAACTGGAAACATTAATACAAGTGTGGTATTGTTAACAAAGGGTCCCTAGTAAGAACACAAGTGCATAACTAGTTCATTGAGGTCAATTGTTGATTGAGTTTTTCCCAATCATGGACACATGTCATTGACAATGAGATCATATCGATTGGATGAATGTGATGATGTACATACCCATAACATAAGGACACAATCAAGTCACATCGAGTTCAATGTACAATGTTTATTTAAGTGCGTAGTGACTTAATCCTTAGACCGTGACATCATATCTAATCATTGTCTCTCGAGGTTGCCTTGGCTACATGAACCTTTATACCGTAACAGGGTGATCATAAATGTGAGGTTAGTTATACCAATGGGATAGTTGAGGCATATGGATCAAGTGCGAGATTTGTTCGTCCATATGGCAGAAAGATACATATAGGGCCCACTTGGTGAGATTACATCCATGAAAGTTGTGCAGCGTATGACTAGGTCATGTGGATGGAATCACACACGAACGAGTTGAAATAGCCTTGTCGGTAACGAGACAGAACTAGGTATTCAGATACCGATGATCATGTCTCGGACGAGCGTCGATATCGAATGAACAAAAGGAATAAGACTCGATGCAATGGCTCAAACGACGATCATATCTTCGTGGGATGCATAGAGATCACACTGTAATTGAAAGTTCAGAGATGGTAAACCTAGAGGGGGGTGAATAAGTTTCTACAAATTTTAATTCTTTCTTTGCAATATTAGGCTTTGGGGAATATAAAGGTGAGCCTAATGCAAACTAAGTGATGCACCCTATATGATGATACAAGTAACTCAAGCACGAAGGCTCTCACAGGCAGTTATATCACAAGTAAGGAGTTCGGTTTAGAGATAACCGATAGCACGCGGAGACGAGGGTTTATTCCCGTGTTCCCTTCCTTTGCAAGAAGGTACGTCACGTTTGGAGGGGTGGAGGTCCCACGAAGGATTCCCCAACGCCACGAAGGCTCACCCTATTCTCCGGAGCCTATCCCACGAAGGAATAGCTCACTCACTTGTGGTAGACTTTGAGGCAGCCTCCAAACCTTCACAATCTTGTCAGGAACAAATCCACAGCCCGGATGCTTCCGGACCTCTCTTGTCCACCTAGGGTTTCCAAGGAACCTTAGAGAGCAAGTCTCTTGATGAATACACGGGGGAACAAGATTTTTCTTGGTGGAATGGTAGATCAAGGCCTCCTCTATCTTTTCCCTGGAGGGATTTGAGTTTGGGTGGAGGAGGAGGGAGATCTGAAGGATTTGGATCTCAACAATGGAGTATGAGAGAGAGAGAGAGAAATGTCTTGAGATTTTGCACTGGTTTCCTTACCCCTTCAAGCTGGAAGAAGGGGCTTATATAGGCGTCCCAGAAAAGTAGCCGTTTCTAGCCGTTTTCCACTTCAGACTCGAGCCACCCGGTAGCTGACCCGGTAGTACCGGGCCATGTACCGGACTCCCGGGTAGCAGCACCCGGTGGACCGGGCTGGCTGCCGGGTTCCCTTCGCTTCGGCTTCTTCGGTCAGTCCGGTAGCAGCACCCGGTGTACCGGGCTGGCTACCGACATTTCCGGTAGCAGCACCCGGTGTACCGGGCTGGCTGCCGAAATCTCCTTGCTTCGGCTTCTCCTCTCAGTCCGGTAGCAGCACCCGGTGTACCGGGTTGGCTACCGGAATTTTCGGTAGCAGCACCCGGTGTAACAGGCTGACTACCGACTTTTCCTGGAGCTTCAAAATGACTTCGTCTTCTCGGCACTTCTTCCTCTCAGCATTTTTGGTGTGTAGATTATGTGTATGTGTGGCTTTAGCGAGCACTTCTTTAGATACAAACGGTCAACACACCATCACTAGTTGAGAGCAACAATTGGGGGGTCTCTCTTCACCTCGCATCCTTGTGTCCGACTACAAGACCTTTCTTTGCCGCCTTGCATTCCCATATGTGGACTAAAACATGTGTACATACTCATAGATACTATTAGTCCACACATTAGCACCGGTGTCATTGTCAACCAAAATAATGGTTAAGGGTAAAATACCCTTACAATCTCCCCCTTTTTGGTTAACGATGACAAACCGAGCTAGAGTCATACAAAAGATATTATGATGGAGTTAAACACTTGTTTCTATGTAGGATATTAGGCAAGCTCCCATAATGTATGCACTTGGAGAATTTGCATTTGAATACAAGGTGCAACAATATAGCATATGAGAAGCTCCACCAATATCTTATAAACAAGCATGGTATGGACAAAGATAAAGCTAGGATATCTATGATATAGAGATATAGCATAACGTAGATAGCATAGATAGATATCCAAGATACATAGCATAAAACATACATGTCCATCACACAAATTTAAAGCATAAATTGTTCCAAATGAAAAGTAGCAAATAGTAGCACAAGCCAAGAAGAACCAAATGAAATAGTCAAGGCTTGTGCATGCGGGAAACCCCGGAAAACCCGGCAAGGAACCGTGAACCTACTAAGACTCTACTCACTTCTCCCCCTTTGGCATCGGAACACCAAAAAGATAGACGGAGTGAGATGGATACTAGCGCATCCCAAATGAAAAACAGCTGCGCCTGATACGTCTCAAACGTATCTATAATTTCTTATGTTCCATGCTACTTTTATGACAATGCTCGCATGTTTTATACACACTTTATGTCATTATTATGCATTTTCTGGCACTAATCTATTGACGAGATGCCGAAGAGCCAGTTGTTGTTTTCTGCTGTTTTTGGTTTCAGAAATCCTACAAAGGAAATATTCTCGGAATTGGACGAAATCAACGCCCAGGGTCTTATTTTTCCACGAAGCTTCCAGAAGACCGAAAAGGATACGAAGTGGGGCGTCGAGGCGCCGCCACCATAGGGTCGCGCGGCCAGAGGGGGGCCCGCGCCGCCCTATGGTGTGGGCCCCTCGTCAGCCCTCCGACTCTGCCCTTCCGCCTACTTAAAGCCTTCGTCGCGAAAACCCCTGTACCGAGAGTCACGATACGGAAAACCTTCCAGAGACGCCGCCGCCGCCAATCCCATCTCGGGGGATTCAGGAGATCGCCTCCGGCACCCTGCCGGAGAGGGGAATCATCTCCCGGAGGACTCTTCATCACCATGATCGCCTCCGGACTGATGCGTGAGTAGTTCACCCCTAGACTATGGGTCCATAGCAGTAGCTAGAAGGTTGTCTTCTCCTCATTGTGCTATCATGTTAGATCTTGTGAGCTGCCTATCATGATCAAGATCATCTATTTGTAATGCTACATGTTGTGTTTGTTGGGATCCGATGAATATGGAATACTATGTCAAGTTGATTATCAATCTATCATATATGTGTTGTTTATGTTCTTGCATGCTCTCCGTTGCTAGTAGAGGCTCTGGCCAAGTTGATACTTGTAACTCCAAGAGGGAGTATTTATGCTCGATAGTGGGTTCATGCCTCCATTGAATGCAGGACGGTGACGAGAAAGTTCTAAGGTTGTGGATGTGCTGTTGCCACTAGGGATAAAACATCAATGCTTTGTCTAATGATATTTGTGTTGATTACATTACGCATCATACTTAATGTAATTGTCTGTTGTTTGCAACTTAATACTGGAAGGGGTGCGGATGCTAACCCGAAGGTGGACTTTTTAGGCATAGATGCATGCTGGATAGCGGTCTATGTACTTTGTCGTAATGCTCTGATTAAATCTCATAGTAGTCATCGTGATATGTATGTGCATTGTTATGCCCTCTCTATTTGTCAATTGCCCAACCGTAATTTGTTCACCCAACATGCCATTTATCTTATGGGAGAGACACCACTAGTGAACTCGTGCACCCAGTCCATTCTTTTACATCTGAAATACAATCTATCGCAATACTTGTTCTCTACTTGTTCTTCGCATACAAACATCATCTTCCACACTATACATTTAATTCTTTGTTTACGAGCAAGCCGGTGAGATTGACAACCTCACTGTTACGTTGGGGCAAAGTACTTTGATTGTGTTGTGCAGGTTCCACGTTGGCGCCGGAATCCCTGGTGTTGCGCCGCACTACACTCCGTCACCAACAACCTTCACGTGTTCCTTGACTCCTACTGGTTCGATAACCTTGGTTTCTTACTGAGGGAAACTTGCTGCTGTACGCATCATACCTTCCTCTTGGGGTTCCCAACGGACGTGTGTTAACTACACGCAGCAAAGATATTTTCTGGCGCCGTTGCCGGGGAGATCAAGACACGCTGCAAGGGGAGTCTCTCACATCCAATCTCTTTACTTTGTTTTTGTCTTGCTTTATTTTATTTACTGCTTTGTTTGTTCTCTATATCAAAAATACAAAAAAATTAGTTACTTGCATTTACTTTACTTACTTGTCTTGTTTGCTTTCCTATATCAAAAACACAAAAAAATTAGTTACTTGTATTTACTTTATTCTGTTATCATGACTAGTTCTGTAGCTGTTACTCTATCACCTGAGGAATCGATCTTTACTTTTAAACAAGGGGGTGAGGAGAGTTTTAAAGAAGCTTGGTCTAGAATTTTTGATTCTTATAATAAAACTGAACCTAAAATGACTCTAAGTTTGCTTCTTAGTAACTTTTATTTTGGGCTTATTCTTCGCTATAGATATGCCTTAGATGCTGTAGTGGGAGGAGATTTCCTTCACTGTGATGGGGATCAAGCTTTTAATGCCATAAAAAAATTGGTTACATCATCTAGCTCCGCTAATAATTTTGATTCATCTCTTGTTAGTATTTATAATAGATTAAACACTCTGGAGACAAATATATCTTGCTTAAAAGAAGGGTATAGTTGGATTCGTGAGCATTTTGATTATGTCCCAGTAAACTCTGAACCTTCAATGTGGGACCCTACTATTAAAGTTGCTATAGATGGTAAAAAAAATTATGCCCGGTGTGATATTATGTGTGAGTTCTGCCTTATGCCTGAAAGTATTTATGAATCTTTGACACTCTGGGGACTTACTGAAGGTGGAGAAGGAATAACTCTTACTGATAACTCTGTTATAATTCCTAAAGGAATAGCTGAAGGAGTGTTCACAACCCTTCTTGGAAGAACGGTATCCACTGATTATCTCGTTATTGAATGTGTAGGGACAGGACAAATCACACTTGGAAGATCCCTGCTGAAACTCTTGGGAGTAACCATAGATGTGGGGAAAGGCACTCTAAATTCCTCTATACCCGGATGCGGTCACATATTCCCTAAACCAAAGAGTAACAACAAGAGTAAGAAGGGTAGGCGCAAAGCCCTTGGTAAGAATGCTTCATCTCTTGATAACACTTGATTCACACTTTCTGCGCCTAGCTGAAAGGCGTTAAAGAAAAGCGCTTATGGGAGACAACCCATTATTTTACTTCTGCACTTTTGTTTTATATTTCAGTCTTGGAAGTTGTTACTACTGTAGCAACCTCTCCTTATCTTTATTTTATCGCATTGTTGTGCCAAGTAAAGTCTTTGATAGTAGGGTTGATACTAGATTTGGATTACTGCGCAGAAACAGATTTCTTACTGTCACGAAATTGAGCAGCCCCGTCTGTAGGTAACTCAGAAAATTCTGCCAATTTACGTGCGTGATCCTCAGATATGTACGCAACTTTCATTCCATTTGAGATTTTTCATCTGAGCAAGTTAAGTGCCCCAGAAAAATTCGTCTTTACGGACTATTCTGTTTTGACAGATTCTGCCTTTTATTTCGCATTGCCTGTTTTGCTATGTTTGATGGATTTCTTTGTTCCATTAACTTTCAGTAGCTTTGTGCAATGTCCAGAAGTGTTAAGAATGATTATGTCACCTCTTAATATATGAATTTTCAATTATGCACTAACCCTCTAATGAGTTTGTTTTGAGTTTGGTGTGGGGGAAGTTTTCAAGGATCAAGAGAGGAGGATGATACAATATGATCAAGAAGAGTGAAAAGTCTAAGCTTGGGGATGCCCCCGTGGTTCATCCCTGCATATTTCAAGAAGACTCAAGCATCTAAGCTTGGGGATGCCCAAGGCATCCCCTTCTTCATCGACAACTTATCAGGTCGCCTCTAGTGAAACTATATTTTTATTCAGTCACATCTTATGTGCTTTACTTGGAGCGTCTGTTTGCTTTTATTTTTGTTTTTATTTGAATAAACTCGGATCCTAGCATTCTTTGTATGGGAGAAAGACACGCTCCGCTGTTGCATATGAACACATGTGTTCTTAGTGTTACTTTTAATGTTCATGGCGAAGGTTGAAACTGCTTCGTTCATTGTTATATGGTTGGAAACAGAAAATGCTTCATGGTGGTAATTGATATAATGTCTTGAATAATTTGATACTTGGCAATTGTTGTGTTCATATAGATCATGTTTAACCTCTTGCATCATTTACTTTGCACCTATTAATGAAGAACTACATAGAGCTTGTTAAAATTTGGTTTGCATGATTGGTCTCTCTAAGTCTAGATATTTTCTGGTTAAGGTGTTTGAACAACAAGGAAGACAGTGTAGAGTCTTATAATGTTTGCAATATGTTCTTATGTAAGTTTTGCTGTACCGGTTTATACTCGAGTTTGCTTCAAACAACCTTGCTAGCCTAAGCCTTGTACTGAGAGGGAATACTTCTTGTGCATCCAAAATCCTTGAGCCAAAAACTATGCCATTTGTGTCCACCATACCTATCTACTACATGGTATTTCTCTGCCATTCCAAAGTAAATTACTTGAGTGCTACCTTTAAAATTCTATTCTTTGTCTTTGCAATATATAGCTCATGCGAAAATAGCCTTTAAAACTATTGTGGTATTGAATATGTTGCTATGTATCTTATTTCTTATAAGTTGCTTGTTGAGCGGTAACCATGTTTCTGGGGACGCCATCAACTATTTCACCTTTGTTGAATATCATGTGAGTTGCTATGCATGTTCGTCTTGTCTGAAGTAAGGGCGATTTTCATGATCAAATGGTTTGAGTATGCATATTGTTAGAGAAGAACATTGGGCCGCCAACTAAAACCATGAATCATGGTGGAAGTTTCAGTTTAGACACAAATCCTCAATCTCTTATGAGAATATTATCTGTTGTTGAATGCTTAAGCATTAAAAGAGGAGTCCATTATCTGTTTTCTATGTTGTCCCGGTATGGGTGTCTAAGTTGAGAATAATCAAAAGCGAGAAATCCAATGCGAACTTTCTCCTTAGACCCTTGTACGAGCGACATAGAGGTACCCCTTTGTGACACTTGGTTGAAACATATGTATGCAATGATAATCCATGTTAATCCAAGCTAATTAGGACAAGGTGCGGGCACTATTGGTATTCTATGCATGAGGCTTGCAACTTATAAGATGTATTATGCATAACACATATGAATTATTACTACCGTTGACAAAATTGTTTCTATGTTTTCAAAATCAAAGCTCTAGCACAAAAATAGTAATCCATGCTTCCCTCTGCGAAGGCCATTCTTCTGCTTTATGTTGAGTCAGTTTACCTTCTTCTTTCTATCCTAGAAGCAAACACTTGTGTCAACTGTGTGCATTAATTCTTACATGTTTACTTGTTGCACTTGTTATATTGCTTTATGTTGACAACTATCCATGAGATAAACACGTTGAAGTTGAAAGCAACCGCTGAAACTTATATCTTCCTTTGTGTTGCTTCAAAGCTTTCTACTAAGAATTTATTGCTTTATGAGTTAACTCTTATGCAAGTCTTATTGATGCTTGTCTTGAAAGTACTATTCATGAAAAGTCTTTGCTATATGATTCGGTTGTTTAATCATTGTCTTTACCATTGCTTCGAATCACTGCATTCATCTCATATGCTTTACAATAGTATTGATCAAGATTATGATAGCATGTCACTTCAGAAATTATCATTGTTATCGTTTACCTACTCGAGGGCGAGTAGGAACTAAGCTTGGGGATGCTTGATACGTCTCAAACGTATCTATAATTTCTTATGTTCCATGCTACTTTTATGACAATACTCACATGTTTTATACACACTTTATGTCATTATTATGCATTTTCCGGCACTAACCTATTGACGAGATGCCGAAGAGCCGATTCTTTGTTTTCTGCTGTTTTTGGTTTCAGAAATCCTACAAAGAAATATTCTCGGAATTGGACGAAATCAACGCCCAGGGTCTTATTTTTCCACGAAGCTTCCAGAAGACCGAAAGGGATACGAAGTGGGGCGACGAGGCGCCGCCACCATAGGGCCGCGCGGCCAGAGGGGGGCCCGCGCCGCCCTATGGTGTGGGCCCCTCGTCAGCCCTCCGACTCCGCCCTTCCGCCTACTTAAAGCCTTCGTCGCGAAAACCCCTGTACCGAGAGTCACGATACGGAAAACCTTCCAGAGACGCCGCCGCCGCCAATCCCATCTCGAGGGATTCAGGAGATCGCCTCCGGCACCCTGCCGGAGAGGGGAATCATCTCCCGGAGGACTCTTCATCACCATGATCGCCTCCGGACTGATGCGTGAGTAGTTCACCCCTGGACTATGGGTCCATAGCAGTAGCTAGATGGTTGTCTTCTCCTCATTGTGCTATCATGTTAGATCTTGTGAGCTGCCTATCATGATCAAGATCATCTATTTGTAATGCTACATGTTGTGTTTGTTGGGATCCGATGAATATGGAATACTATGTCAAGTTGATTATCAATCTATCATATATGTGTTGTTTATGTTCTTGCATGCTCTCCGTTGCTAGTAGAGGCTGCGGCCAAGTTGATACTTGTAACTCCAAGAGGGAGTATTTATGCTCGATAGTGGGTTCATGCCTCCATTGAATGCAGGACGATGACGAGAAAGTTCTAAGGTTGTGGATGTCTTGTTGCCACTCGGGATAAAACATCAATGCTTTGTCTAAGGATATTTGTGTTGATTACATTACGCACCATACTTAATGCAATTGTCTGTTGTTTGCAACTTAATGCTGGAAGGGGTGCGGATGCTAACCCGAAGGTGGACTTTTTAGGCATAGATGCATCTTTGGATAGCGGTCTATGTATTTTGTCGTAATGCCCCGATTAAATCTCATAGTAGTCATCGTGATATGTATGTTCATTGTTATGCCCTCTCTATTTGTCAATTGCCCAAGCTGTAATTTGTTCACCCAACATGCCATTTATCTTATGGGAGAGACACCACTAGTGAACTGTGGACCCCGGTCCATTCTTTTACATCCGAAATACAATCTACTTGCAATACTTGTTCTCTCTTGTTCTTCGCATACAAACATCATCTTCCACACTATACATTTAATCCTTTGTTTACGGCAAGCCGGTGAGATTGACAACCTCAGCGTTACGTTGGGGCAAAGTACTTTGATTGTGTTGTGCAGGTTCCACGTTGGCGCCGGAATCCCTGGTGTTGCGCCGCACTACACTCCGTCACCAACAACCTTCACGTGTTCCTTGACTCCTACTGGTTCGATAACCTTGGTTTCTTACTGAGGGAAAACTTGTTGCTGTACGCATCATACCTTCCTCTTGGGGTTCCCAACGGACGTGTGTTAACTACACGCAGCAGCGCCTGTGGCCAAGACAGAGACTAGGACTCCTCAGACGTTTCCTCCTCTTCTTCTTGAATGTCAGCTCCACTATATCCGGCAAACATGGCATCATCAAGAGGTGTCATACGATAGTTGAAGTGAGCAAAAGGGGCCATCTCAGGTGGATCCTCTGGCAACTCAAGTCCAAGAGCACGGAAGTCCTCTCTAATAAGATCATGGTTGCTTTGAGCCAACCGAAGATCCTTGGAGTTCACATCATAGGAGTGCTTGCACATCTGAAAGAGAGACTTGAAGAACTTGGCAGCCCCCTTCTTGGGCTGCACAGAGCTGGAGCTAGAGGCCATCGAGGGGTCATGACGGTGCTTGTTGGCTGGCCCCGAGGAACCTGCAGCAGGGCACATATATGGAGGCTCAGGAGTGTCACCGCGAAGTGGTAAGTCAAGAAGTGCATGCCGCTCACGACGCCCGGCCAACGCAGAGGCATGAGCGGCCTTATAAAGAAAACACATGACATAGGGAGCATAATTGGGTAACATCCTTTTCTCCACAGCCCGCTTCATCTCATTGTAGATGTAATCAGGCACATCAATCTTCTGCTGATTGTTTGGATGAGTGTAGAACATAAGATTCTTGGCATATCGACGGCAAGCCTGAAAGTCACCTGCCTTGCTGACAATAGTGCACCGGTAAATCTTGGCCATGGTGATGTAGAAGTAGTACATGGCAGTGATCTGAGGAATAGGAGGGACTGGAGCAGCTGATGGATAGCAGAAAGCCAGAGAGGAATCAGACATAGATCCTTCACTATGGATGCGAAAGCCACCACACAGATTTCCAGTGTATCCAAGGGCATTCTGAAACTGGTCATAGGAGATAGTGCACTGAGCTGTACCCGCCATAAAAGTAATGTGCCTCTGAGGTGTGGAATGGAAGAAGGTTGTGCAAAAGAACTGGCTAACTAGATCTGGCGTGTAGTCTCGCTCAAGAGTGACAAGCGGCCACAGATTCATCTTCTTCAAGGCCATGTCAACATACTTGAAGTCATCATGCTTATACATATTATGAAATTCAACATTGATGTCTGGGCTTCACATCAGGTTCTGGCACAGCAGGCTCATAAAACTGTTCCCACATGGAAAATTGGGCTCTTGTCCAAAAGCGCTTATCTTCGGTGAATGGTTATTCCTCATTAACATATGGGTTGTCCTGCCGCAGGTTGGTCCAAATCTTCAGATCACATGTCTTCAGATCATTACTGGGAACATAGTTTGGATCATGATGCTCAACTTCTTGAGCAAACTCTGCATATGCATCTTCCTCGAAACCATGTCTAGATGATGAGCCCTTCTTTCTCTTTGCCTTCCTCTTGGTGCGGACAACACCACGACTTCCACCTGTCTCATCCATGGGACCTTTGCCCCTAATAGTTTCCGGAGGAACAAAGTCCGAGTCACTTCCCCCATCACATGTGAATAAGAGAGCATAGAGGAGCAGCAAGGATAAGTGTACATGCCCGAAAAAATGGAGGTCAAGGTGAAGAAATTTTTGCAAAAGTGAAGTTTTGGAGGTAACAGGGACGACTCGATACACCGGACCAGATACCGGGTTACCCGGTAGCAGCACCCGGTGTACCGGGTCAGGTATCGGGCAGCTCGGCAGGTAATACGGTGTACCGGGTCCCCTACCAGAAAATTCGAGGAAAAATCCCCAATTTGTTTCTCCCTTGTTTGCTCCAAAAATTTCTCAAGAACTTTTGCAAAACTAACTTATGATGAAGTGAGAGTCATGAATAGACGTGGTTGACTCTCTAATGGCATAAGTTCTAACCCTAAATCCTCAAGTTCATATGTTGGGTAACAAGAGGAAGAACACTTGAGGAGGGGGATGAAGACAAGATGAGTTTACCCGAAGACATGATCTCCTTGTCCTAACTCGGCGGAGAAGATCTTCTAATGGAGGAAGCTTTGGTCGGTGGAAATCCAAAGTCCTCCCAAATGGCTTGACCAATCTTGAATCCCTTCGGTGGAGATGCTCCAAATGATGAGAGGAGCAAGTGGAGTGGATGGATCTGGAGTTCCAAGGGTTGAATCAACCACTTGTAGGTGGGGAAGGTGTGGCAATGGTGGAGAGATGAGATGGGGAAGAAGGGGGATCCAAAGGGCATCCCTAACTTCCCAGGGTGGATAAGTACCCTTGTCCCGCACGAACCCGGTACACAGCCCGGTAGTAACGGACCACCTACCGACCTGGTCGGTACCCAGCCCGGTGGGCCGGCCTGACTACCGGCAATTCCGGTAGCAGCACCCGGTGTACCGGGTCAAATACCGAAACTATGGAATGACCTTGTTTTGATGAATTTTCAACATGGGCATGCACATACATAGATGAAGAATAGAGTAGGTTTGACTAGAGGGGTTTTAGATTCTATACACGCTCATTAGTCAAAAAGAGAGAATCAAATAGCAACAATGAGCATGGTTTCGAATTGAGCATAAACCAAAGAGATAAGATATGTCACTTAAGATCAAATGGCCTCAAAGGATGAGTAGGCTAAGATGCATAAGAGGCAAAATAAAAGAGCGGGGGATTTCTCCCCCTTATGTGAAAGTGCAAATGTCATGAGACCTCGAAGAGACATGCTTGGGTCCATATTTTGACATGGTTCTCTTAATGTTGTTGATGCGTGCAGTTAACACACGTCCGTTGGGAACCCCAAGAGGAAGGTGTAATGCGTACAGTAGAAAGTTTTCCCTCAGTAAGAAACCAAGGTTTATCGAACCAGTAGGAGTCAAGGATCACGTGAAGGTCGTTGGTGACGGAGTGTAGTGCGGCGCAACACCAGGGATTCCGGTGCCAACGTGGAACCTGCACAACACAATCAAAGTACTTTGCCCCAACGTAACAGTGAGGTTGTCAATCTCACCGGCTTGCTCTAAACAAAGGATTAGATGTATAGTGTGGAAGATGATGTTTGTTTGCGAAGAACGATAAAGAAAAATTGCGGTAGATTGTATTTCGGATGTAAAGAATGGACCGGGGTCCACGGTTCACTAGTGGTGTCTCTCCCATAAGATAAATAGCATGTTGGGTGAACAAATTACGGTTGGGCAATTGACAAATAAAGAAGGCATAACAATGCACATACATATATCATGATGAGTACTATGAGATTTAATCGGGGCATTACGACAAAGTACATAGACCGCTATCCGGCATGCATCTATGCCTAAAAAGTCCACTTTCGAGGTTATCATCCGAACCCCTTCCGGTATTAAGTTGCAAGCAACGAGACAATTGCATTAAGTATGGTGCGTAATGTAATCAACACAAATATCCTTAGACAAAGCATCGATGTTTTATCCCTAGTGGCAACGACACATCCACAACCTTAGAATTTTACGTCACTTGTCCCAGATTTAATGGAGGCATGAACCCACTATCGAGCATAAATACTCCCTTTTGGAGTTACAAGTATCAACTTGGCCGAGCCTCTACTAGCAACGGAGAGCATGCAAGAACATAAACAACACATATGATAGATTGATAATCAACTTGACATAGTATTCAATATTCATCGGATCCCAACAAACACAACATGTAGGATTACAAATAGACGATCTTGATCATGATAGGCAGCTCACAAGATCTAACATGATAGCACAATGAGGAGAAGACGACCATCTAGCTACTGCTATGAACCCATAGTCTAGGGGTGAACTACTCACACATCGATCCGGAGGCGATCATGGCGATGAAGAGCCCTCCGGGAGATGATTCCCCTCTCCGGCAGGGTGCCGGGGGCGATCTCCTGAATCCCCCGAGATGGGATTGGCGGCGGCGTCACAGTAAGGTTTTCCGTATCGTGGCTCTCGGTGCAGAGGGTTTCGCGACGAAGGCTTTAAGTAGGCGGAAGGGCGGAGTCGGAGGAGTCACGGGGGCCCCACATGCTAGGGCCGCGCGGGCCCCCCTTAGGCCGCGCCACCCTAGTGTGGCGGCGCCCCGTGGCCCCACTTCGTTTCTCCTTCGATCTTCTGGAAGCTTCGTGGAAAAATAAGCCCCTGGGCGTTGATTTTGTCCAATTCCGAGAATATTTCCTTTGTAGGATTTCTGAAACCAAAAACAGCAGAAAACAGCAACTGGCTCTTCGGCATCTCGTCAATAGGTTAGTGCCGGAAAATGCATAATAATGACATATAATGTGTATAAAACATGTGAGTATCATCATAAAAGTAGCATGGAACATAAGAAATTATAGATACGTTTGAGACGTATCAAGCATCCCCAAGCTTAGTTCCTACTCGCCCTCGAGTAGGTAAACGATAACAATGATAATTTCTGAAGTGACATGCTATCATAATCTTGATCAATACTATTGTAAAGCATATGAAGTGAGTGAAGTGATTCGAAGCAATGGTAAAGACAATGATTAAACAACTGAATCATATAGCAAAGACTTTTCATGAATAGTACTTTCAAGACAAGCATCGATAAGACTTGCATAAGAGTTAACTCATAAGGCAATAAATTCTTAGTAGAGAGTTTTGAAGCAACACAAAGGAAGATTTAAGTTTCAGCAGTTGCTTTCAACTTCAACATGTATATCTCATGGATAATTGTCAACACAAAGTAATATGATGAATGCAAATAAGCAAATATGTAGGAATCAATGCACACGAGTTAACACAAGTGTTTGCTTCTAAGATAGAAAGAAGTAGGTAAACTGACTCAACATAAAGTAAAAGAATGGCCCTTCGCGAGAGGAAGCAGGGATTAAATCATGTGCTAGAGCTTTTCAAGTTTTGAAATAATATAGAGAGAATAAAAGTAAAGTTTTGAGAGGTGTTTGTTGTTGTCAACGAATGGTAGTGGGTACTCTAACTACCTTATCAACCAGACTTTCAAGAGCGGCTCCCATGAAGGACGTTATTTCTACCACCATGGTAGATCACCCCTCTTCTCTTTTGTTTACACATGCATTTTATTATTTATGGATGACACTCCTCCCCACCTTTCCTTTCTCAAGCCATGGCTAACCGAATCCTCGGGTGCCTTCCAACAATCTCATACCATGGAGGAGTGTCTATATTTTTTTTTTCTTTTTCTTTTTGCGAAATTAAGTTGCTCACTGATTGATCAGGGCAAAGCATGTGAAGAGAATTATTAATGCAAGTTAATTAATCGGGGCTGGGAACCCCATTGCCAGCTCTTTTTGCAAAATTATTGGATAAGCGGATGAGCCACTAGTCCATTGGTGAAAGTCTGTCCGAAGTAAATGACAAGATCGAAAGATAAAACACCACATACTTCCTCATGAACTATAAAACATTGACACAAATAAGAGGTAATAACTTTTGAATTGTTTAAAGGTAGCACATGAAGTATTTACTTGGAATGGCATACCATATAGTAGGTAGGTATGGTGGACACAAATGGCATAGGTGTTGGCTCAAGGTTTTGGATGCACGAGAAGTATTCCCTCTCAGTACAAGGCTTTGGCTAGCAAGGTTGTTTGAAGCAAACACAAGTATGAACCGGTACAGCAAAACTTACATAAGAACATATTGCAAGCATTATAAGACTCTACACTGTCTTCCTTGTTGTTCAAACACCTTCACCAGAAAATATCTAGACCTTAGAGAGACCAATCATGCAAACTAAATTTCAACAAGCTCTATGTAGCTCTTCATTAATAGGTGCAAGGTACATGATGCAAGAGCTTAAACATGATCTATATGAGCACAACAATTGCCAAGTATCAAATTATTCAAGACATTATACCAATTACCACATGCGGCATTTTCCGTTTCCAACCATATATCAATGAACGAAGTAGTTCAACCTTCGCAATGAACATTAAGAATAAAGCTAAGAACATATGTGTTCATACGAAACAGCGGAGCGTGTCTCTCTCCCAAACAAAGAATGCTAGGATCCGATTTTATTCAAACAAAAACAAAAATAAAAGCAAACGGACGCTCCAAGTAAAGCACATAAGATGTGATCGAATAAAAATATAGTTTCACTAGAGGTGACCTGATAAGTTGTCGATGAAGAAGGGGATGCCTTGGGCATCCCCAAGCTTAGATGCTTGAGTCTTCTCAAAATATGCAGGGATGAACCACGGGGGCATCCCCAAGCTTAGACTTTCACTCTTCTTGATCATATTGTATCATCCTCCTCTCTTGACCCTTGAAAACTTCCTCCATACCAAACTCGAAACAAA
>NC_061514.1:278905776-278942984 GCF_022539505.1 Lolium rigidum | reverse complement strand
CCCTTTCGTCAAAATCCCGAGGTTTTTCCCGAAAGTTGGATTTCTGCACAAAAACGAGACACCGAACGGTTCTGCTGAAAACAGCGTTGGTCCGTGTTAGTTGCATCCAAAATACACAAATTAGAGGCAAAACAATAGCAAAAGTGTTCGGGAAAGTAGATACGTTTTGGACGTATCAAGCTCTTTTTCACAAAAGAACTCAAAAAGACGAAGCATAAGACGCAAATGCAAAACATGGCAGAAATCTGTCAAATGCGAGAATCTTGAGAGTTTTGTTCGGCCACCTTCAGAGGTTGCAACTCGTGCACCACTTGTTGGGAGGTGAGAGAAGGATAGCTTTCTTTCCCAAGGAGACTCTTGACATCAATGGGTTCAAAAGGCATCATGCAATCAATATACGTGTCCTTGATCCAAAAGTCATCAATATGTTGGGCACCCACATTCCGAAAAGCATCGGCAACAGTGATAAGCCTTATATACATCTCTTGACGATCTTCATCCAGCAACCTCTGAATCCTTCGGCTTGGTTCCGAAGAGCACTATACTTGTTTCTCTTCATGCTTTCACTTCCCATGAAGCTTATGGCCAAACCCTCCCAAGTTTCCTTGGCGGTTGTGAATTTTCGAAGAAGGGTCAAGTACTTTGTCCCCACACTAGTTTGAATCATGTGCAAGGCAATGAGTTGAGTTGGTTCTCAACCTCTTCTCTTCTAGTCAACTTGTCGGGGTTGTAAGGCTTGTAACCTTTCAAGATGATTCTCCAAAGTTCATTGGAGGCACTGCAAACATTAGAGAGAAACTCAAATTGCCATGTACTAAAATCTTGATCATTAAACTTGGGTGGATCACCCCTAGTGTTTATATGAGGATGGGGAACTGGGATATCGAGAGAGCGGAAAGGTGGAGCAACGCTATTGTAGCTCGCACCAACACTTGTTGCCCTAGGAGAAGCATTGGGGGTTTTATTTTTGTCTAAGTGATCACCATCCAAGGGCTTGCTAGAGGAGGGTAAGACCGAAGCATATCCCTCTTCTAACGCACCCTTGTCCCTTTCCTCTATGATGGGGATGGCGGGGGGAACCGGCGACATAAGCCCACTTTAGACTTTCCATTTGAGCTTCCATGGAGGACCTCAAAGATGTTTCCATCGACTTGAGATCATCCATGGAGACCTGGTTAGCGGCCCCTTCTGCACCTTCCTCGTCTGGCATACTCTTAGGCGGTTAAGCCCTAAATAAGAGCCGAGGCTAGGATACCAGTTGAAAGGATCGTATGCCGCACCTAGAGGGGGGGTGAATAGGTGCTAACCATTTTTTTAGTTATTTTTCAATTTAGGCTTGGCACAAAGGTAAATTCTCTAGATATGCAACTATGTGAATTTACCTATATGACAAGATCAACTACTAAGAAATTATATAGCAAGACAATATATAGGGGAGCTAAAAGGATAGAGGTAACCGAGAGTGGAGTACGCGAAGACACAGAGATGATTCCCGTAGTTCCTTCCTTTTGACACGAAGTACGTCTATGTTTGGAGGAGTGTGGTTGCTACGAATGCCAGACCAACGCCACGAAGGCTTCACTCAGGTCTCCTGTCAGCAACACCATGAAGGCCTAGCCCACTTCCACTAAGGGATTTCCTCGAGGAGGAAATCGGGCCTTTACAAGGTTCTTGGGGCACACATCCACAACCGAATTCGAGGCTCCCAAAATCTGTAACAAAACAACAATCAACAAGAACAAATCAACCATAAACAACTAGGGATTCCAAAGAGGAACACTAGCAAGGGGCCCTCAACAAAATGAGGGGGAAATGCAAATCGCTTTGGTGAAGATGTAGATCGGGGTCTTCTCCTTCGATTCTCCAAAGCTCAAGAGATTTGGGTGGTTGAGGGAGGAGATCTGACGATTTTGGTGTTCTTGGTGGCTCAACAATGGTGGAACAAGTCTTGAGGGTTTGAGCAACTTTCAAAGGTAGGGGAAGGGTTCCTTATATAACCCTCCACCAATCTGCCCGTTGGAACAACTTCAGCGGCAGTGCCGTCCCTGAGACGGCGGCAGTGCCGGCCCGTGTAAATAGGTTGCAGCTTGGTCGACAGAGTAGCCGGCAGTGCCGGGGTGCATCCACCGGCAGTGCCGGCCACTGGAAGAATTCTGCAGCACTCTTTTCTCCTTGTTGAGGGGATCGAGATTATCAGTCGTGGTACATTTTCTTTATCTGTCACACACTTAGCACACAGTTAGATTGTCACCGGTGTTGTTATCAAACACGCAAAACCCTAGAGATCATGAAATGTTCTTTCACCCGCCACGAGCTCCTCCAAGGCTCAAACTCTCCTTCGTACTTCTCCAGAGATGGAAGACACGGCTTGGAGATACAAGGTATCCCCGTCCACCCTCCCAGAACGAACCCAAATATTTGGTTGGTTTCTTGAAAAACATGGATGTTCTTGGTTTCTTCCCAGCAATCCTGGCCAGTGGAAGTTCTTGAATTCTTTCCCTCCCCTATTTTAGTGCAAGCGTGGTATTCTCCAGCCGCTCGCTCCTCTATCTCAAGGGGCTCGAGATATGAGCTAAAATATTTTGTTGGATTCTTGAAAAAACATGGTGGTTCTTGGTTTCTTGCCGGCAATGCTGGCCGGTGGTTGTTCTTGAATTCTTTCCAGCGACTCTTTCCAGTGAATTCGCTCCCCTGTTTCAGCGCAAGCGTTGTATTCTCCGGCCGCCCGCTCCTCCATCTCAAGAGGTCGAGAGATGAACCCAAATATTTGGATGGTTGGTTGTTCTTGGTTTTTTTGCCGGCAATGTTGGCCGGTGGTTCTTGGATTCTTTCCAGCGATGATGTGCAGTGATGTTTCCGTTGATTCTGAATTGTTCTTGACATGTAATTTACGCATTGTCCTGGAAGATTTTCGTAGTTTCTTGAAATTTTGTTTATGGGCTCATTTTCTCGCCGGCGGCAGACTCGCCAGAGAGCTAGCTGCTCTTTTCATTGATTCTGAATTGTTCTTTTTTGCACTGTCATCATGCTAGGATCCTTTTTAACCTCTTGTTCACCGTGGTTCCCGAGGTTTCTCACGACCCCAACCTGGTGAACAGATCGGTGCTTCTCACGGGCGTGAGGCGGCACACGACTGTCGAAGATCTGCTTAAGTTGTTTCCCCTCGATGCCGCAGCTGTCGTTCGCGACTTGGTTACCGGCGAGCACGCTGGCTTGGTGGTGCTCTCCAATGAGGGCGACTTCGCCGAGGCGGTTGACTTGCAGGTGGTTGCATCTCTGCCCTTCTACCGCGTATGGATGAAGGTGAGTGACCCGTCCTGTTCAATTCATACTGCACTTTCGATTTCAAATCGGCTCGAGCTTAATCGATTCCACAACAATTTTCAGGCTCGAGATTTGCAGATGGCGCACCCGGGTTTCTCGTTGATGCGGCAGACGACCATGCTCAAAGGAGTGCCACTGCAACTCGTATTCAGTCACTGATTCCAGTTGTTTACGTGTAGGAAGACAGTTTGTTCCATCTGCGCAGCATGTTTCTGATAGGGGAGTACAATCTGAACGATCTAGATGAGGAGCCGCTGCTGGAGGAAGTAGGTGTATGTGCCATCATCACGTTCCAGACGCAGGCGTATTCGATTGCCGTCCTTGTGTACGAAGACGCACTGACTGCCGAAGTGGTGGCCAAGAGCTTGGCAAGGAGCGGCCATTTTAGGATCTATGACTCAACCATGTTCCCCTTGAGGGACATGGGTGGAGTAGCTGCCGGCGTCCACCAGCTGCGAGGTATGATCCCCAGCTCCTTTCACCCAGCCATACTACTTGGGGCGCATTGTGCTGTTCAAAGGACTGAACAACACAGAGCACTGGGACGCTCGCGATGTCGCCCGCTATGTCGATAATGGCATGGAGGGCCTCGAAGCCTTGATCCTCCACCGGAGTCAGCACTTGGTGTTTGCTGTGTTCAGTAATACACAGAATGCTCGCCTTCAGCTGCATGAGACAACAGAGACATGGAACAATATCTTTGGACCGCCGCTAATCTGTGTGATCCTGGATGATGCTGAGGTTTTTGGCCCACAGAATGAGCATGTCTTTGCGCCGGATAAGGAGCAGCTCGCCGAGGAGGACGAGCAGGAGCCCGTGGCACAGAATGAGCCTTTCGTTACGACGGATGAGGAGGAGCTCGCCGAGGAGGACGAGCAGGAGCTCGTGGCACAGAAGGAGCCTTTCGTTGCTAAGGACGAGGAGGAGCTCGCCGAGGAGGACGAGCATGAGATCGTGGCACAAAAGGAGCCTTTCGTTGCTAAGGACGAGGAGAAGCTCGCCGAGGAGGAGCTCCACACCCGTGCAGGTAGAATTTGCACAAAAGTGCTCCGCCTGTCCATCGAGCTTGTAAATGTTAAGATCAACCGAGATATTAAGGCATGTGCATCTGATGACGTCAAGGGGATTGCTAAGGGCCTCATCGAGTTGACATATATTTTTCATGAACTCACGTCGAATTGTAATTTTTGTAACACTACCTACTCTATTTTACTTGCCGTATATTTCACATGAACTCACATATATTGATTTAGTGGTGCACTGCACATGTACACTTACATGTAACAATTAGAGTCCAATCGTTCAAAAATAACGAAGGGATAGCAATCCCAAACGTATGGGCTAAACTAAAAAAAAACCACAGAATCCCCAACTTTTCCTCTTCGTTGCCGGCGGGAGGCTGGTGCACAGAGTGCCACCTGCCGCATGGAGATGCGCTGGAGGGAGCTTGGCACAGAAAGCCAGTGGTCACACACCCACCGCCCACGCATGCCTATCTCCTCTAGCTAGCCTTAGCGGGAGTTCGTGCTGAGGAGCGGCCATGTGCGGGAGCGGGAGGTCATGCCGGGGAGGAGCGGCATTGCTTGCACATGAGCAGCGGGGTGCGAGGAGTTCGTTCGGGTGCTGAAGAGATTGGGAGCGGCGCGCGTTCGTGTGGGGAAGATGGCGGAGGGGATCGAGGCGCGTAGTTCGTGCAGTGGGAGCCGGGAGGCTGGCCAGCGGCGCGCCGGCGGGCGCGTGCTGAAGGGAAAGCGGCAGCAGGTCTGCGAGTGCTTGAGGGAGCGCCGGCGGCGAGGGCGGGTGGCCTTGGACGGCGGCGGGGTACTCCGGGGAGGCGGCAAGGTGCGGAGCATTCCCGGCGGCGAGGAACATGGGCCGTAGGGAGGATGCGCCTGCGCTGTTGGGCTTGAAGGCTATATGGGCTGAACGGGTTCTTCTTGGGCTTGGCCGAAATTGTTTTGTGGCAAAAACTTTTCAGCCTAAGCTCGTAGCATATATACAGCCCACGGCCACCCCTTCAGAAAAAAAATGATCTTCTCTGTTGCTCCCCAGCTTCCCTATTTCAGTTGTCTTCCCCGCCGCGAGCTCCTCCAAGGCTCAAACTCTCCGTCGAACTTCTCCAGAGATGGAAGACACGGCTTGGAGACACAAGGTATCCCCGTCCAGGGAACGAAGCCAAATATTTGGTTGGTTTCTTGAAAAACATGGATGTTCTTGATTTCTTCCCGGCAATGCTGGCCGGTGGTCGTTCTTGAATTCTTTTCAGCGACGTTGTCTTCTCTCCCCTGTTTCAGTGCAAGCGTGGTATTCTCTAGCCGCTCGCTCCTCTATCTCAAGAGGCTCGAGATATGAGCCAAAATATTTTGTTGGATTCTTGAAAAACATGTCGATTCTTGGTTTCTTGCCGGCAATGCTGGCCTTGGTCGTTCTTGAATTCTTTCCAGCGACTCGTTCCAGTGAATTCGCTCCCCTGTTTCAGCGCAAGCGTTGTATTCTCCGGCCGCCCGCTCCTCCATCTCAAGAGGTCGAGAGATGAACCCAAATATTTGGATGGTTGGTTGTTCTTGCCGGCAATGTTTATGGGCTCATTTTCTCGCCGCGCGGCAGGCTCGCCGACGAGCTAGCTGCTCTTTCCGTTGATTCTGAATTTTTCTTTTTTTTTGTAGTATTGTCCTGCTAGGATTCTTTTTTAGCCTATTGTTCACCGTGGCTCCCGAGGTTGCTCACGAACCCAACCTGGTGAACCGATCGGTGCTTCTCACGGGCGTGAGGTGGCACATGACTATCGTAGATCTGCTAAAGTTGTTTCCCCTCGACACCGCAGCTGTCGTCCGTGACTTGGACACTGGCGAGCGCGCCGGCTTGGTGGTGCTCGCAAATGAGGGCGACCACAACGAGGCTATTGACTTGCCGGTGGTTCCATGTCTCAAAAGTGGTAGGGTAACCTTCTAACACACATGCATCAAGGTGAGCTACTTGTTCAATCCATACTGCAATTTAGATTTCACCATCAGCCAATCAGTTCGGGCTTCATCGATTCCGCAACTTTCAGGCAAAAGATTTGCTGACGGCGCACCCATGGTCTTTGTTTCCACGGCAGACGATCACGCTCGAAGGAGTGCCACCGCAGATCATGATGAGAGGCTGCTGAATATATATTTGTTGGACATTTTCGGCCTAAGCTCATAGCATATAGATGCAAGGTATTTTCCAAAAATATCGGCTTGATGCTTTTTCTTGGATATAGCCAGGCGAGTAAAAGTAAATATAATTATATATACTAAATTTATGTATTTGTGTATAGTTCATATTTTTCGATTCATGATAAATGTACTTTACGATAAAATTTACATTTGTTTAGTACATTACATCTTAGAAATCTGTAAACCAAACTATGTTAAATGTGACAAAATATGAAAATACAAAACCATATGTGTCCTTGATGAATTTCTGTCACTTGTTTCAATATAATGTATGCACATATAGTGTTTCCTTATATCTCTTCATATGTATTTTTAAAGTGTATGTCCTAAGAATATCACGAGAGAGGTTTCTAGTTTATAATTAGGTATACTTAAGAACAATAATCTAGAGTATATATGTAGTTCAAGAAAATATTGTTACTTCGTTGGATTTAAAATAATTGCCAAAAAATAAATGTATCTAGATACATTAGTTAATGGTTGTGGCTTAGTTACCTAGCAAAGTGATATGTAATATATATAGTTAATGTTGTGGTTTATTTACCTAGCAAAGTGGTATGTAATAGGTATCTGTGAACTTCTTGTATTTTGTACTCATGAGTTCCGTTATGCAAATCTTACACGTGTATGCATCTGGTTTCACTATACCACTCAATTCTTAGTCTGTGTTCAACTTCACGAGCTAATGACTTTGAAGTGTGTAATAGAAATTTACATATGTAGTTATTTTCCCACTTGATTTTTATCTTCGTTGTATAAATGTAAATCGGCGCGAATTTTACGGGATCGTCTGCCAAGACGCACCCCAGTGTCTAGTTCTAGTTAAAGATGGTCTTTAGCATAACTTGTAGGCCGGGCACTAACCGGAAGAGACCCAGCCTAAGTGAGCCAACCATCATGTTGATCTGGTCATATTAATGTGTTTTATTTTGTAACTTAGAGAACTAATATGTGATGTGGACTTACACATAGAAATTTGGCTTTTGTTTTCCTACATCAAAAGTAGACTATTTTTTCATTATAAATACCTTTGGAGATATGCCCGACGTGCATAAGTAAAGTTTTTATTATAGTATGTTTGTGTTTATGATAAATGTTTATTTTTATGCTATAATTGTATTAACCGAAAATGCTAATATAAGTGTGTTTTGTAAATAAACCGGAGTTTCTAGTAAGCCTCTCGTTTAAATTAGCTCGTTGATCAATTAATGATCAAGATTTCCAGATTATGGACATTGGAAGTTGTTGATAATGAGATCATATCAGGAGAATGATATGATGGACACACACCCAATATAACCATAGCAATAAGATCGAGTCATTAAGTTTGTTTTGCTATAGCTCTCAAGTAACATAATCCTTAGACCTTGAGATCATGTTAATCACTGATATAACTGCTTTGATGACATCAAACGTCACACCATAACATGGTGATTATAAAGGTGATATTGGGTATTCTGAAAGTGATTGTTGAGACACATGGATCAAGAGTGGGATTTTTTCCTTCCAAATGTCGGAGAAATATATTCTAGGCCATCTCGCTGACATCACAAGCAATAAGCTTGCAAGAACATGACTAGGTCTTAGGGATCTAATATCACAGATTGAGTAAAGATTACTTATCAGTAACTAGTTCAAACTAGGTATAGATTATACCGACGATTGGATGTTGGATAAGTAAAGTATCGCGAGAAAAAAGAGAATTGATCACAATGTGTATGGTTCATTCCACAAGGTCATCATTGAATAGGTAGGAGCCATCATGGATATCTAGATCCCAATATTGGTTATTGATCGTAGAGGTGTCTCGTTCATGTCTGCATCATTCGCAAAACGTATGGTGACACACTTAAGGTTCTTTGACGCTTCGGGTAGATACGAGAATATGAGTTGGAGACCGAATGTTGTTTGGAGTCTCGGATTGAATGCAGAATATCACGAAGAGTTTCAGAATAGTCTGAGGAATAGGATTCATATAAGGGAACTCACTTGTCGGTGTCGATCTAACAAAGGGAATAGGACTCGGCGTAATGGTTAAAACAACGATCACATCTTCGTATAATACACATGGATAATTATGGTTCTCAAGAACCCCCTGATGATCATTGATCGGAGAGGCGTCTCGATCATGTCTGTGTTATTCTTGAACTGTATGGTAACACACTTAAGGGTTCAACAAAACTTAAGACAGTTTTGGAGTCAATGGAAATAGAGAAGAGAGAGTCGGAAAGGGTTCCGGGAGTACCCGAAGGATGTTCGGAGTGGTTTGGGAGGTGTCTCGGACCATCGAAACTTAAATAATATATATTAATTAAGGAAATTAATATATTAAATATGATTTAATTAATTCAATAAGGCTCCACACCCTAAATGGGCCCCTCCCGAAAGGGGAGCCCATTAAGGGGGGATGGTCGGCCACCCCATGGGCCAAGAGGGGGGCCGACCGGGCCAAGGTGGGGCGCGCCGGCCAAGGTGGCCGCCACACCACCCCCTCCCGTTTGTCCCACCTTGCCAAGACACAAGACCCTCCCCTCCCCTTTCACCTGTACATTGCACACGTGGAAGGAGAAAATACATAAAACAAAATAGAGATCTCTCTCTAGTTTTCTCTTTCGCGCGGTTCTTTGAAGAGCTGCGCCAAGAGGGAGACATGTTGTGATCCGGATCCAGAAGATCTAATTCCACACCTCTGCCGGATCGGAGACGGGAGCGTCGTTGAGCATCGTACTTGTTCAAAACTACGAGGTGTTGCATGTGCGGCATTGTACGTCGTACAAGGAGGACCAGACTCGACCTCGAGGTCGGCACGAGTACGACTACATCATCCACGTTATAGCGGAACATTAACCGATTTCGGTTTACGAGGGTATGTTACCGAAACCATCTTCATTATAACATTACTTTTAGATAAATCTGAACAATCGTAATACGCTAGTTAGATTTCTTTTGCTGCGAACCCCAATAGTTACACTGCAAATTCCAGCAGTATTGGTTAAATTGGCCAATGGACAGTTAATTACCTGTGATCAAATATGTGCCTCAACTGGCAATGTCAGGGAAACACCTTACACCTTTCAGACTGATCTCCGTCTATTGGACCTGGGAGCCTACGATGGGGTGTTGGGCAAGGGGTAACATCAGAAAACACACTACCGATTTTTTTTTGAAACACAGTACAAACGTAGACGCTCATATACACGCGTATACACTCACCCCTATGAACGCACACACGCACACCCTACCCCTATGAGCACCTCCGGAAGACTGAGTCGGCGGATTGGATCTTGAAATTAACGAAGTCACCACAGGCGCCTCGCTGTCGACGGGAACGTCGCCTCCCACTGAATGTATATTCCGCCTTTATGAAACACACAGATGTCAAACCTGGGGTTTGAACTCTGGTGGGCTGGGGATACAACCATCCTCCTAACCACCCAACCTTAGGTTGGTTCTCAACACACTACCGATTTAGCAACTGGAGATCAAAGAATTGTTTCAGTTACAAGCAACAAATGACATTCTCAGATTAAAAAAAAAAAACAGAATGACGTTCTGGCTTTGGCAGTGTTGGATTCTTTCCCTCGTCAGCATGACACTGACACTCTGCCTGTTGGTGTGAGTTAGTTGCTCGCGGAATTCTCGGATGTCTTTGACGAACCCAAAGATCTTCCTCCTCATTACCAATATGATCATGCAATTTTGCTGGAAAAAGGAGCTCCGCCGCCAAACACATAACCTTATCGCTACGCTCCTTTAGAAAAGGATGAAACTGGGCGGCAGGTGAAATAGATGCTGCTATCTGGTGTTATCACACGCAGATAACACCATCGTTATTTCATTCGTTGCACATGTTCTTTTGGTAAAAAGGAAAGATGGCCGTTGGTGGTTTTGTGTTGACTACAAACGCCTAAATCTGGTGACAATCAAAAACAAGTTCCCTTTACCCATCGTGGATGAATTTCTGGATGAGCTTGTTGGCGCTGCCTTCCTTCACAACCTTGATTTGTGCGCCGGCTACCATAAGATAAGATAGCTCGAGGAAGATGAATTGAAGACCCCTTTCAAGACGCACCATAAACAATTTCAGTTCCGTGTGATGCCCTTCGGAGTCACGAACGCCCCTGCAACGTTCAACATATTTGCTTAGTTCACGCGCAAATTCGTCATCTCTCTCTTCCTCGATGACATCCTAGTCTACAGCTCGACTCTCGCAGAGCACAGGCATCATCTCCGTCAGGTGATGTCGTTGCTGCACCAAAATAAATTATTTGCAAAGGCTTTGAAATATTCGTTATCTCAAGATCAAAATGAGCACCTAGGCCACATAATTTCCGAATTTGGCGTGCCACCCACCGGGAGAAGATACATGCGATAAATTCATGGCCGGTTCAGACAACATCTACCGAACTCCGTGGTTTTCTAGGATTGACTAGGTACTATCGCAAGTTTGTGCCCATGTATGGAATAATCTCCAAACCTCTTACTTAATTTCTCACTAAAAATGGTTTTCAGTGGAGTGAACAGGCACATGCAACCTTGGAGTTGGAGCAACTCAAATTGGCAATGGTAAACACACCAGTCCTCGCTCTTCTAAACTTTGATCGCCCTTTTGCAATTGAGTCCGAAAGTGGGATTGGTGCCGTGCTGGTCTAGGATGGCCACCTAGTAGCCTATTTCAGCAAACCGCTGGGGATTGGTAATCGGCGGCTATCAACATACGAGAAAGAGTTCCTAGCTAGGATGATGGCAGTCGACAAATGGAGAGCGTACCTGCAGCGTGGCCCATTTGTCATCCTAACCGCCCATAAGAGCTTATGCAATTTAGGCGGTCAACAGCTGGACACGGATCAATGCAAGTTCATGTCAAATTTAGTAGGACTTGAGTTTCGTTTTCAATATAAGAAGTGCCAGAGAATTGTTAGCTTTAATCTTGATTTATGTATCTGCATTTGTTTGTTTCGTTCTGCATGTAGTAGATGCTTTAGGGAATTCTCGGGCTGATTCATAGCACGCAAAAGGTGAGATGCCAGTGGCCGTGAGAAACGGCAAGGTGCGATGCCAGTGCACTGTGCGATGCAGTGACGTGCGTGAAGGTGTAGGGCCTGGCCGAGTAATCCGGTGAGTCACGGTGATGGACTGAGTGAATCAGTCAAGCTAGATTATCTAGTCGTTGCATATGTATTTAGGTGCGTGTGTTGCCCGAGTCTCATGTATCCTGGAGTGATTCTAGGAGAAGTTGAGTCATGGGTTAGTGCGTGAGTTAGTGGGCAGCACCCAGAGTTAGTGAGTCTATTTAAGCCATTGTATTCATCATGTTTATTTGACAAGAGAATAGAAAGAAAAGCTCGGCTGTGAGAGGCAGTCCGAGGCCAAAATCCTCTTCTTGTTCTTGAGTTCAGGTGTGTTGCGTGAGGCAACCCGAGGTAGAAGAAGGAGCTGCAACTTGCAGCTCTCACAATGGTGCAATGATGCACTCTTACGTGTTGGCCATTTGATCACTGCGGCTGCTCTATTTGTGTTTCAGCCAAACTGGACTCAAGAGGTGGCGAATTCCTATGAAACAACACTCATGCATCTGGTTTTACATTAAACCAAGGCTTGATTTTGTTAGATTGATCTCGTTCGAGTCCAATGGCTTGACGCGACCCTTGACCATGCCTTATCAGGGGCGCCCAACCGATCATTGGTTGGTGGGCCCCTGTCGCCGCGCTATACAAATAGGTGGGGGCCGGACGCACAAGGAACTAGGTTCGGACGCACAAGGAACTAGGTTCACTTGTGCGCCGCCAGCCCCACCGACATCCCTACCGATCTAGGGTTCTAGCGCAGGCCGATGGGAAGCTCCGCCACCGCTGCCACTGCCTCTCCCACACCATCGCCGTCGCCACCATGACGAGCCCATCTGGTTCCTCCTCACAGGGTGAACGTATGTCTCTCTCTCTCTCTCTCTCTCTCTCTCTCTCTCTCTCTCTCCCTCCCTCCCTCCCTCCCTCTCCCTCTCCCTCTCCCTCTCCCTCTCCCTCTCCCTCTCCCTCTCCCTCTCCCTCTCTCTCTCTCTCTCTCTCTCTCTCTCTCTCTCTCTCTCTCACTCAGGCAGCACACGCCCAGAGATAGACCATGCACGCATAGGATCTACCCTACTCGGTCCACAGAGTCTAACATTGGTACCAGAGTCTAATATTTGCATTTATCTCTATTTTCTGTCCAACGGTGATATAGATTTAAATTGCATGGATAGTTATATGTTTTAATTTTGACCAACGTTGGATTATTGCATGCAATTGTTATATGATCTCACTGCATTGTGGTTTTCAGGAGGGTACTATTGATGAGCTACACCAAGGATGTTCCAACCCTCAGAGGTGATAACGACACTGAATGGAAAAAGAAGGTTGATTTGGCCTTTGTTTGTGCTGAGGTGGACTGGGTTGTGGAGTGACTCCACAACCAGTCAAACCAAAAGAGCCAGTCGGAGATGACAAAGATGATGATACTGCATAGGACAAAAAGAAAACGGGCCATGCTCCAGTGGAGATGGGTATATACCCTAGAGAACCAAAAGTGGAGTCATATAACTATCGCAAAAGGCATATTTGGAAAAGATTCTAAAGAAGTATAATATGCATAAAAACATTGATACACCTGCCTATAGTCAAGGGTGATAGTTTTGGGAAATTTCAATGTCCCGAGAACCAATACGAGATCGATCAAATGAAAGTGGTTCAATATGCTTCGGCCATTGGGTGCGCAAGTGTGCACTCGCCCTGATTTAGCTTTTATCACCAGGGTACTCGGTAGATATTAAAAAAATCCAGGTATAAAACACTGAAAGATGGTAAAGAAAGCATTGCGTTACGTGAAAGGCACAAATCATCACATGCTAACATATAGAATATCTGATTCCCTAGAAATAAGAGGGTATTCAGATGTAAATTTGCGGGAGATAAATATCATAGAAAATCCACATTAGGATACGTGTTCACTCTCGCATGAGGGGCTATTTCGTGGAGAAGCTCCAAACAATCAATAGTTGCATCGTCCACAATTCCTGCAGAATTCAGCTAGCTAGCCGGGTGCACAGGACCGGGTAAAAACTAATTTCTGTGTAAAATATTATTTTTCCACCATGTATGCACCCTCTAAAATATATATTTTTCTCTTGATGCACCCTCTAGGCACACTGGTCCCAAATATTGTAGCTCCGTCACTGGTTATGAGGTCACGGAGCAGGCAATATGGTTAAAGAAATTCATACCCAACTTGAAAGTGGTAGATTGTATTGACAAACCACTAAAAATATACCACGATAACGAGCCTGCAGTATTCTACACTCACAAGTCACAACAAGTCGAGTAATGCAACAAAACCTATAGAGGTAAAGTATTATGTTGTGAAACACAAAGTCCAGGATCACACTATAAGTCTCGAGCATATAAGGAATAAGGATAAATGATATGCTTGCAGATCCGCTAACTTTCACCCAATGTGTTCAAAGCACACTTGGCCGACATGGGTTTAAGGGAAAACCTATGATTCCTGGACAATGAGAGGCCCAAAAAGGAACACAATTTGTTTCAAAAGAGAGAGGTATGTTGTAGCTGTCTAATTCTATCGGCAATTGAGTTGTTACGATGAAACATGCTATATGTACTAATCCGTGATGAAATGAGTAAAGCAGAAAAGGTATAAAGTTAAAAGTAAAGTTGAGATCAAGGGGGAGAATGTTAGATTGATCTCCATCCGTTCGAGCCCAACGGCTCGACACGACCCTTGATTGCGCCCTTATCGGGGCGCCCAACCGATCACTGGTTGGCGAGCCCCTGTCGCCGCGCTATATAAAGAGGTGGGGTCCGGATGCACACGGAACAAGGTTCACTTGCGCGCCGCTAGCCCCACCGACATCCCTACCGATCATAGGGTTCTAGCGCAGGCCGGCCGGAAGTCCCGCCACCGCCGCCATTGCCTCTCCCAGGCCATCGCCATCACCACCATGACGACCCCCTCTGGATCCTCTTCACAGGGAGAAGGTATGCCTCTCTATCTCTCTCGATCTCTCTCTCTCTCACGCAACACACGCACCGAGATAGACCATGCCTACATAGGATCTACCCTAGTCGATCCACATAGTCTAACAGATTTGATACCATGGCTAAATATGGATTGGAGCCGATACCGCCTTGCAGACCAAACTTATGAATGCAATGCATCAAGGTGCAGTTGGAGGCCACTCTGGTGCTACAACGACCTATCAGAGCGAGTGCGAAAATTGTCTACTTGGACATGGCTTAAATCTGCACTGGAAAGTTTTGTTTGCCAATGTGAGGTATGTCAACACTCCAAGCATGAGCATAAAAAACCATCTGGGGAATTGGAATCTCCCTGCCACATCTGGGGAATTGGAATCTCCCTGCCAGTACTGAAGTGCCGTGGCAAGATATTTCTATGGATTTCGTCGAAGGGCTCAAAAACAGATGGGTTTGAGGTCATTATGGTTATTGCCGACCGCTTCACTAAATATTCTCACTTTGTGCCCTTGAAACATCTCTTCACAGCGGTTCAAGTGGCACATGCCCTGTAGGATCATGTCATCAAGGTGCACGGCGTGCCCCTCACCATTGTCTACGACCGCGATGATTTTTTTACTAATTCAGTGTGGCGAGATATGTTGTCAGCAATAGGCACGAAGCTCCTGTACTCCATAGCTTATCACCCGTAGACCGATGGTCAGACGGAGAGGGTGAATCAATGCCTCGAGATGTGTCTCGGTGCCGCTATTCATGACACGCTCCGGCAATGGCGCCGCTCGCTGCCGGCGGTAGAGTTTTGGTATAACTCCATTCATCACACGTCTCTGAACTGTTCTCCGTTCAAGGCCCTGTAACCCAATCCGAGCGCTATGTTTCACACACAGACTGACTTCGTGCTCAGCTCCTTCGTGCTCAAGTTAGATTCAAGAAACATGTTGATCGCAACCGCACAGAACGCTCTTTTTCTGTTGGCGAGCAAGTGTTACTAAAACTTCAGCCCTATGCTCAGACAACTGTGGCAAACCTTCCATGTCGGAAATTGGCATACAAGTTCTTCGGGCCATTTGCAGTGGTGCTGAAAATTGGGAATTGACCTACAAACTAGAGCTTCCACCTGATGCTCGCATTCACCCGTCTTTCATGTTTCGCAGCTGAAGCCATTCATACCAGATTATACACTAGTGTTCAGCGAGCTTCAATTGACCACCTAATATAACAGCAGCAGACTTGACTCCAGTCACTGTGTTGGATCACGAATGAAGAAGAAGGGCAATGTTCCAGTGGTGCAATTGAAGATTCTCTGGTCCTCATTGTCAGAAGATGCAGCCACCTGGGAGGACTATGATGTGTTGTGGTTACGGTATCCATCGGCAGTTCGGCACCAATCTCGGACGAGGCTTCGTGTCAAGGAGCGGCGAATGTAACACCTGCTACTAATGTCGTTGACATGTGAAGGATGTGTAACCTGCCGTAGTTGCAGTGACCGGAAGTGTGTATGAGCTTGGGCCACATGCGGCCTTGAGTGCCTGAGTGGTGCGGTTAAATACTCTAGAACCCGTGCGTCTGGATTATCCATGAAGTAAATTGTGGATTGGAAATTCAATTCGGCTCCGGGGTGCATATTCTCTCTCCATCCAAAAAATATATTTGTAATTGTCAAAAAAATTCAACAATTTTTCTCATGTACATCTCAATTTTCATTTTGTCTTTTTACAAGCCCAAATGACAAGTCGAGTTTTCATGGAAAGACTTTGTGCCTCCGTAACATTTGAAGATATACACGTGATTTGTCGTTAATTTTTTTAACATTTCAAAAATATATGAAAAATACATTACAAAAATAAAGAAAGAGAGCATATACACATGCACCGGAGAGCCCAAACATCGCTCCCCTGTGTGGAAGATCTCATCTTCCGTCTGTCCTTCTCATCACTCTGCTTGCTTCTCTCTCACCCCGAGTCCCTCTCTCAAATTCCCAATTCGTCCGACACGAGGTCGTGACAATCCCTCCGGCTAGCCTTCTTCAGCGCGAGCATCGACCCGTGTGCTTCGGTCGGGCCGCCGAGACCAGCCGTGTGCTATGGCCTGAGCTCGAGGTCTGGGAGAGCTGTCCTCCACAGCGGGAGATCGCGACGAGTGGCCATGTGCGGGAACGGGAGGTCACACCGGGAAGGAGGCAAGGAGCGGCATGGCTTGCACAGGAGTAGCGGGATGCAAGGAGTTCCGTCGGGTGCTGCAGGGGTAGGGAGCGGTGCGCGGTCGCGTGGGGAAGATGGCGGAGGGGATCAAGGCGCAGAGCTCGTGCGGTGGGAGTCGGGAGGCTGGCCAGCGGCGCGCGCCCACGCCCGGCTCTGAAAAACGGTCTTCTTCTGTTCTCTGCCATTAGAGCATCTCCAGTCGCGTCCCCCAAATCGTCCTCTAAACAGCGTTGGATCGAGCGTTTGGAAGACGTGTTTTGTTCGTACCACGTCTGGGAATGTCGCTCCCCAGTCGCGTCCCCCAAACAAAATTTCGGAAAATTTGAACTTAAGCGAGATTCGATTAAATTCATCCAAACTTGGAAAAGTCCGGTTTGAACCTGGGTGCATGTGAACCCTAGTTGGAAATGCATTTTCCAAATGTTAAAAAATTCTGAAATAAAAATATCCGGGTACGTACGCATGTTTCATGTGTGCGTAGAAAGTTTTCGCGGAGAAACCACTTTTTAATTTCAGAATCTAAAAAAGACAAAATACGTCACATATATACTGCTATATGCAAAATTTCACTTTTTTGCCGAGACAAAATAAAAGGTTTTTCGTCACGAAACTCATGTCCAGGGCACATATTTGAGATCATCTGGGAAATCATTTTGTGTTTCGATTTTTAAAACATGTTTTGACATCACAAACGGAACTTTTCAAAAAGTGGGTTCACATGCCCCATGTTCCATATATGCAGTCTCAACTTGGCATATATTACATAGATTCGAACAATCTCGTTTAAATTTAAACTAAACCTAATCTAGAAGTACTTGCGGCGGCTGGAGGCATTGTAGTACTGATGGAAGTTGTACATCTCGTCGGTGAAGACCTCCTGCTTGACGCGCTCGTCGGGCTCGTCCTTCACCAAGCCGCTTGGCCCTGCCTCGCCGTCGTCGGTGAGGTCCACGAGAGGCTTGCCGGAGTCGCGGATGGATATGGCGATCGCCGTGTCGAGGTCGCCTCTCCAGGCGTCCTTATCGTTCAGCGACGACAAGAACGCCGCTCGCAGCCCTGCGCAGTCCTCGGGGTCGTCGCTGCTGGCGATGACGCGCTGCTGCCGCTCGTACTCCGCCAGCAGTGCCGCCTTCGACGCTTCCTTCGGCTCCTCCTTCACCTTTGGCTTCAGGATGAGGAGGGTGTCGCCGCGCCTCTCTTGCTGCCGCCGGCTGCCGCTGCCGCCGCGCCTAGGATTGACGGGCGCCACCGGCTCCTCCTTCACGCGATTGGGGACAGTGTAGGGCGCCGAGCGGTACGACGAGGACGGCGTCGATCGGACCGATCCTGAGGAAGAAGAGCTCGAGGAGGACGAGTACGTGGTCCAACTCGGCTGCCATTGTGCTGCGGGAGACGGTGGCGGTAAGGACGGCGCCTCCAACCTTGGAGCGCCATTGCGGATGCCGCGGATGACACTCTGCAGGGTGCACCCCGGAACGCCCCAGAACAGGGCGCGCCCGTCCCTGTTCTAGCTGTTCGGCCCGCCGATGAGGCTGCTGGTGCTGCGCATCTCCATGTCGTACTTGGCCTTGAAGTACGTGGCCCACCAGTCGTCGTTGTTCTTGGCCGCCCAGGTCAGATCGGCCAGGTCCTCGGCGTCGAGTTCAGTCCGTCGTGCCCTGATGGTGTCCTTCCAGCGCTCCGTGCCCGGCGTCGGCGGCGGCGGGACGCAAATGCCGTTCATGGTCATCTTCCAGCTGCCGCTGCTTGGCAGGCGCATGTCCGGCGGGACGGGATATCCCGCGTGATACAGCGCTCACGCCTCTTTCATGGTGAGGCTGCCGCGGCCGAAGCTGTTCGCCGCAGCGATCTTGCGGGAGGACGAGGACGACATTGCTTGGAAGGCCGAGAAGAAGATCTGGGGGCGGCGAGGAGAAGATTTGGGAGCGGCGAGAGATTGGGACGAACCGCAGGGCCTCTTAATGTACAGTGGGTGGTTGCACGCAATAACGCCGGTGCGGACGGCCACGCGGCCATGCACGACGAGACGCATCCCTGCGTAACCTGGGAAAACAGGGGCGTCATTAACGTCGCTTGACCAAAGATAGGCGATGGGGTTTTAGGCTTCCGAGCCACTGACGCGTCGGGTCTGCGCCGTTTCACCTCGCTTTTCGTTGTGTCTGGCGTGCCCGGAGCGCTGGACACCGTATCGGACCGCGCCGGACAAAAACGGGTTTAGGGGACGCGGCTCAAATGGTTTTTTTATCCGGCGCGCGCCGAATCGCTTTGGGGGGACGCGACTAGAAATGCTCTTAGAGCATCTCCAGTTATTGATGTAAACTAATCGGATTAGATACTGCTATTACCGTACCTTTTACCATAATTTTGTAACTAATTTGAAACGAATAATGGTCGGACGCGGATTATATCAGACTAAGGATATGGAGCAGATTTGAACTGAACTCAGATCGGATTATTAAGCAAATATATATATATATAAGATAGAAATATGCTTTATTAGGTCTTCGCTCGTGATCCTTGTGTTTGATAAGGAAACCGTCCATATGTGTTAAGAAGGAAATAACGCATACAAAAACTGATCGGAGCACATACGAACGCCTCATGAACTATACATGATCCCATCACACATACATACATAATACACCGCTAAATCAACCGACGTATACACGTCCAAAGTTGCTCCTCCGTCCCATCCTGAACCGAGCACACCGGCGCGGCCGCGCCGCTGCCCTGGCGGTGCCGTAGGATACTCTCGGCGTGAGAAACTACCGCCTCGCGCCGCCGAGTCCGGGTTCAGACCACGCCACATTGTCGATCACCGTCTGGCCGCTGCCCTTCATGCCACGGTGCGCGTGGAACCTGGAGATTACTGGAGATTTTTTTCTAATCGGCGCTGCCGCGGGCTGGGATAGAAACCCACGCCTCACAGCACTGTATCATGCTAGGAGGCATCAGACAAAAGCTCTCCCGTCGGGGAATTCCACTGCCGAGCAGCTGAGGGAGCAGCTGGCCGGGTTTGCCGCACCGCGGAACCGATCTCGCGCCGGAGAGCTACCATGTCCACCCAAGGCTTCCGCTGCCACGCAGCCGAGGGTGCCGCTGGACGGGTTTGCCGCACCCCCCCAACTACCACCACCGCTGTATCGCGGTGGAGGATCCTGACGGTGACGCACAAGGTCGACGGAGGATGGTGGCGCGCGTTCACGTGTTGTGCGAAACGATGAGACACTAGGTCTAGGACAAGCGGCGAGCGGCCGTCCGGTTGGACGGCAGGGATACCTCGGCAATGACAGAGTCGCATGGGCAGGCGGCGAAGGATGAGAGGCAGGGATGTTTGAGTATGTGGTGGAGGGGTCGCCGGCCGCCTGCGCGCCGCAAATGCCATGGCACGAGAGCGAGCCCATGGGCGGACATCGCCGCATCCTGGTCCTGCCACGCATCAGCCCCGATTGGCCCTGCTCTGAATCCTCTAGCTACTCCACCGCACGCCGTTGAAGTCCAACTCACATTGCTTGAAAATACAACACTTCTGGCCGAGTCTACCTTGCGCCTCCCTCAGTCAATTCGACCAGCAAATAGCAAAGCAAGACTGGTAGCGTGGGCTTGTGCCGTTGCTAACTTTAGACGTGGACGCTGCCATCTAGAGATTCAGACCACGAGCGTCACGGCAAACCTAAATAGCAAAATTAATTTTAGCCAAAATCCAAAGTGAAGTTTGGCTCTCTTACCGGTCTGTGTGTTCTGCGTCTCGTGGCAAAAAACTTAATGAGATTGCTAAGTTGGAAGGTAAATTCTAATACTCCTTGTGTTCGCTGTGTTTTCTGAAGCACATATTTTGCGGATTTCCTACACACCGATCAGGTCGGCGCGTAGTGCGCGCCGCACACCCCCAAGCGCGGTACGGGCCAGCCCAGTTTGGATGTTGGGCCAGTTGGTTTTCTTTTTTAGAGTCATTTTTTTGTTCTGTATTTTTTCATTTCCGTTTCTTTTTCATTTCTGTTTTTCTTATTTCTGTTTCTTTTTCTTTTCTGTTTCTTTTTTTCTGTTTTCTTTTTTTGTTCTTAAGATTTAATTTTTAAAATATAAGTATATTTTTAAATGTAAAATGTTTTATCTCAAATATTCGAGAAAAATTCAAATTCAAAAATTGTTCAAGTATAAAAATTGTTCAAATATGAAAATTGTTCAAGTATAAAAATTGTTTAAATTCAAAAATTGTTCATATATAAAAAATAATAAATTTTGAATTTTTTTGTTCCAATTTAAAATTTTACCACTTTGAAATTTGTTCCAATCTGAAAAATGTTCAAATTTTAAAAATATTTAAATTTCAGAAAAAACTAAAATAATTTTTAAAAATCGGGTCTAAAAGGAATCAATTTTTGAAAAACGTAAAAAGAAAAATAGAACAGAAAAAACGAAAAAGCAAAAAAGCAAAAAAATACAAAAAAAGAAAGAGTGGGAATGTTGGGCCGGTCCAACAACCCGTCTGGGCGGTGTGCGGCTCTTGGTCCGTGCCAACCAGGTCGGCGTACAATACCCCTCCATATTTTGTGGCTCGCTGCTGTGTAACTTGGCCATTTGTGCCTTGACGATAGGCTACCTCATAATTTTTTTAAAAAAATTCCAAATATTTTACTCTTTCTTTTAAAATATTCTTTGGAAAATAGAAAAAATCGAATGGAAGAATAAATGTTTTATTTTTAAACAGAAAAATGCGGAATAAAGAGAGGAATGTATCGATTGGAGAGTGATTCGTAGAAAAACTATAGACCGACGGGGCAACCTCCGCTGATAAGAAATTTTTCGGTGGTGCCTTCCCTTTTTCATGCAGCAAGTTAAGCTAGCTTAACAACAGAGCGAAGGCAAATCAATTGTGTACACATTTTAGATCACAGAAATCAACACATAAACTCATTTATAAGAAAACACATTTATAAGAAAGATATTTTTTGTTGATAATTTAAATTATGTATAACAAAATCTAATTATTTTTTAAAATACATGGGACGAACATGTGATCCACCAATGGAACAGAACTTCAACCATGTGTAGTCAAATCAAAACTGTGTAGTTAAATACATGTATTTATATAAACTTTTTATTATTTTCACATGATTTTTTCTTATATACCTAAAAACTGTGATCAGTTGAATACACAGGTCATGTGTGGCTCCGCCACTATGATCCACCCGTAGCAACGCACAGATATTGTGCTAGTATTTATATGATTTCTTGAAAAACAAGGCGGTGCTTGGTTTCTTGCCGGCACTGCTGACCGGTGGTTCTTGAATTCTTTCCGCAGAAGCTCTTCATGATGTTTTTTTATTAAGTTTTTCTTTCAATGGCTCGTATTGGTCTGTAATTCACGCATAATACTAGGAAGTTTTTGTTATTCCTTGAAATATTCTTGATGGTGTCGTTTTATTACTTGTGGCTGGCTTGCCGGCGAGCTAGGTGTTCTTGTCGTTATTCTAAATTGGTTTATTTTCTCAGTCTTGGCATACTAGGAACCTCCGCAGCATCTTGTTCAGGGTAGCCCCGGAGCTCGCCCATGACCCCAACTTGGTGAACCGGTCGGACCTTTTGACGGGGTGACGCTGAACACGACTCCCGCAGATCTTCTAGACTTGATTGCACTCAAGATGGATGGGGTAGCTGTCGTCCACGACTGTGAGACCGGCAAGCGGGCCGCTTGGTGTTGCTCGCCAATGAGGGCGACTGCGAGAAGGCCACTGAGAGTCCGACTCCATGTCTTAGCGTCAGCGGTCGGGTGGCATTCTACCGCACATGCACCAAGGTGAGTTACCTTGTTCAATTCAAAATTCAATTTTGGTTCCAGCAATGAGTTCGGGCGTCACTCGATTCCACAACTTTTGTTGATTTTGCCAATGATACTCGAAAGAGTGTCACCGCAAATCTTCTAGGGTAATCGATTCCACAACTTTTCTTGATGCTGCATTTTTCTCATAGATGACTATGTTTTGAGCAATTTGGATGATGAGAGGCAGCTGAATATATATTTGCTGGACATTTTCGGCCTAAGCTCATAGCATAGAGATGCAAGGTATCTTCATAAAATATCGGCTTGATGCTTTACTTTGGATAAATATGGCCATGTGAGGAAAAGTAAATATAATTATATATACTAATGTTATGTATTTGTGTATAGCTCATTTTTTGTCGATTCATGATAACTGTACTTTACGATTAAAGTTACATTAGTGTTTAATACATTGCGTCTTACAAATCTGTAAACCAAACTATGTCAAATGTGAAAAAAAACGAAAAAAAAAAACATATGTGTCCTCGATGAATTTCTCTCACTTGTTTGAATATAATGTATGCATATGTGTATCCTTATATCTCTTCATATGTATCTCTAAAGTGTATGCCCTAAGAATATCGCGAGAGAGGTTTCTAGTTTGTAATTAGGAATACTTAAGTACAATATGTAGCTGTTCGCACTAGAAAACAAAAAAATCTAACTAAACGTAAATCATAATATGCCTAAGATCTATCCATGTAGTAATGTCGTAACAAAGATAATATCGCCGACGTGCCCTCATAGACCGATAGTGGTAAATGTTCCGCTAGAACATGGTTGATGTACACGAACAGTCGTCGCCGACCTCAGGGCTGTGTAGAAGTCTTTTCCCACAACGGCGAGTGTCGCAAGTGCAGCACCTCGTAGTTTCGCACACGTACGGTGCTCAACGATGCTCCCGGCTCCAATCCAGCGAAGTTGCGGAAGTAGATCTTCTGGGTTCAGATCCCGGCAGCGGTCCCGCGTACCAGGTGGAGTTGCGTCCCTCACTATGCAGTTCTCCAGGGAACGCATAGAGAAGAAAACTAGAGAAAGACATTTCTCTATTTAATTGTGTATTTAATATGCCCCATATGGGTCCTTTTATATAGGCGGCAAAGGGGGGCAACGCTTTATAAGGGGGTAAGGTGGGACAAAAGAGGAGGCAACCGACCGGCCGGCCTATGACCGGTCCGCACGCCTTCCTCCCCCCACCCACCCACACACACACCCCCAGCCCTGCTCGGCCCCGGGTGGGACAACCCACTTGGCCCGGCCGGCCACCCCTCTCTGTCCCTCATGGGCCCCTTCCATATGGGGCCCAATAAAGGTAGGAAGGCCCTTTTTAAATTAAATAAAAACATATTTTTATTAAATTAAATATATTTTAATATATTAATTCACTTAATTAACACATTAAACATATCCTTTAATTGCCATTTTTCCAAGACACCTCCGGAACTGTTTCGAACATCTTTCGAACATCTCCGAAACCCTATTCCGGATATATCTCTCAACTCCTATGAATCCAAAACTATCTCGAGTTCTGTTGAACCCTTAAGTGTATTAGCCTACAGTTCGGGAATAACATAATCATGATTCGGGACATTGTCTCCGGTCAAATTGATCACTATGGGGGTCTGGATTACTGTAAGGGTATTTTACCCTTAACCATTATTTTGGTTAACAATGACACTGGTGCTATTGTGTGGACTAATAGTATCTATAAGTATGTACACAGGTTTTAGTCCACATATGGGAATGCAAGGCGACAAGAAAGGTCTTGTAGTAGGACACAAGGATGCGAGGTGAAGAGAGACCCCCCAATTATTGCTCTCAACTAGTTATGGTGTGTTAACCGTTTGTCTCTAAAGAAGTGCTTGCCAAAGCCACACATACACATAATCTGCACACCAAAAATGCTGAGAGGAAGAGGTGCCGAGAAGACGAAGTCATTTTGAAGCTCCAGGAAAAGTCGGTAGTCAGCCCGGTACACCGGGTGCTGCTACCGGACTGAGAGGAGAAGCCGAAGCCAGGAGATTCCGGCAGCTAGTCCAGTACACCGGGTGCTGCTACCGGAAATGTCGGTAGCCAGCCCGGTACACCGGGTGCTGCTACCGGACTGACCGAAGAAGCCGAAGCGAAGGGAACCCAGCAGCCAGCCCGGTCCACCGGTGCCGCTACGGGCAGTCCGGTACGTGGCCCGGTACTACCGGGTCAGCTACCGGGTGGCTCGAGTCTGAAGTGGAAAACGGCTAGAAACGGCTACTTTTCCGGGACGCTTATATAAGCCCCTTCTTCCAGCTTGAAGGGGTAAGGAAACCAGTGCAAAAGCTCAAGACATTTCTCTCTCTCTCATACTCCATTGTTGAGCTTCAAATCCTTCAGATCTCCCTCCTCCTCCACCCAAACTCAAATCCCTCCGGGGAAAGATAGAGGAGACCTTGATCTACCATTCCACCAAGCAAAATCTTGTTCCCCCGTGTATTCATCAAGAGACTTGCTCTCTAGGGTTCCTTGGAAACCCTAGGTGGGCAAGAGAGGTCCGAAAGCATCCGAGTTGTGGATTTGCTCCTGACAAGATTGTGAAGGTTTGGAGGCTGCCTCAAAGTCTACCAAAAGTGAGTGAGCTATTCCTTCGTCGGATAGGCTCTGGAGAATAGGGTGATCCTTCGTGGCGTTGGGGAATCCTTCGTGGGACCTCCACCCCTCCAAACGTGACATACCTTCTTGCAAAGGAAGGGAACACGGGAATAAACCCTCGTCTCCGCGTGCTATCGGTTATCTCTAAACCGAACTCCTTAATTGTGATATAATTGCCTGTGAGAGCCTTCGTGCTTGAGTTACTTGTATCATCATATAGGGTGCCTCACTTAGTTTGCATTAGGCTCACCTTTATATTCCGCAAAGCCTAATATTGCAAAGAAAGAATTAAAATTTGTAGAAACCTATTCACCCCCCTCTAGGTTTACCATCTCTAGACTTTCAATTGGTATCAGAGCCTGGACTCTTTTCAAGGGCCTCACAGCCTTAAGAGTGAGATGGATAAACTATTCGAGGGTCTGGATGAAGATTCTAACCTTTCGGTTAAGGAGATGAAATCCAGATTCTTCGCATATGATGCTGAGAAAAAGAAGAAGGAGGATGAAGTATAAAGCCAAATGGCACAAATGAATGCCATGCTTAAGAATCTGACTAGTGAAACTACTAGTGGGGTTTCGGCCCCTCCGGAAAGTTTGCATGAAGTCAATCATGACTATCCCAAAAACACTTCACCCATGCCTCATATAAACCATAGTGGGAATGTTCCCCATTTTGATGGAACTCACTTTCCTTTTTGGAAATCTTCTATGGAGTCTCATATTCGCAGCTGCAGTGTGGAGATGTGGGAGATCATTGTTGATGGATACCGGAAGCCACAAGATCCCGCTCGGTTGACCTCCACCGAATTCTACAACCGTCAACTCAATGCTTTTGCACGTGACAAAATTAGAAGTGGCATCAACCGCAAACTCCTTGATCAAGTCAATGACATTGACTCCGCTAAAGAGTTGTGGGATCAGATTGTAGTACTTCAAAAGGGAACCGATCTGATCCAATTAGCTCTTTATGAGTCCGCAAAGCAAGAGGCAACTATGTTCATGATTAGAGAAGGAGAATCCTTGGCCGATGCCTATGGAAGGCTTGGTTCTCTTAGAGTGAAGGTCAAAGGCCTTGGATGTGAAAAATACAACGATGGTTTTGAGATGAATGAACATTTCGTCAAGTCCAAGGTCATTGCCATGATTGCAGTCAAGCAAAAGGATACCAACCTCGCACTCAACTTGCAAATCCTCACCAAGCAAGCTGATCTGAACGCAGATGATTTAGTCTCCTATGTGGCAGCCAATGAAAACATGGCCAAGACTGGAGAAAGGCTCATGGCGATGAACTGTGTTGATGAATCCTCACACAACCTTGCCTTGAAGGCTAGAGCTGACTTTGAAGATGAAGAAGTATATTGAAATCGAAGAACATGAAGAGATGACATCAACTAGTGACATCGCAACAGACTTTGCCTTCTTTGCCAAGAAGTACAATGTGAAGTTCCCAACGTTCTTCAATGAGAAGAAGAAGAGAACGTGCTGCAACTGTGATGAAGATGGTCACTTTGCAAATGAGTGTCCTTATGAGAAAAGGGTAGACAAGCCAAAGTTTGTCAAAGGAGTCAAACCAAGATTGAAGCCAAACCCAATCAACGATCGATACAAGAAGAACAAGGGAAGAGTGAAAGAACATCTCTTACATTATGTTTTTAAGTGTTTGATGTCAATACATGTGATACTCTAATGTTTGATGAAGTGTTGCAGAGATTATATATATACATATATGTGGGTGTCTTGGGTGGAAAAACAAGACGAAAAGAAGCAGACAAAGTTTCACCAGGCCGGATAATCTGGGCCGGATATTTGCAAAATATCCCCCCCCCCCCCCCAAATCGGCTAAGGACTTTTGGCGATGTGGCTCAGTACTACCCTGGACATGGGCCGGACTTTTGGCCGGACATTTGCCCGGAATTTCCCTAGGGCCAGATTTTTTGGTGGGGGCGGATTATCCGGCCCCAACTTAGGCCGGATTATCCGGCCCTCGAAAGTCTCCAACGGCTGGATTTTGAGGGGGGTATTTATACCCCCCCTTCTTCTACCTTCCTCCTTGCTCAATCATTGCACAAAATCTGCCAAGCTTCACCACCATTAGAGCCACCTCTAGAACACAAGATGTGCAAGATCTTCTCCTCCACCCAACCAAAGCTCTTGATCTTTGGTGATTCGAAGGAGAAGACCCCGATCTACATCTTCACCGAAGCGATTTTCATTTCCCCCTCATATGCTTGAGGGCCCCCTTGTTAGTGTTCCTCTTTGGATCCCTAGTTGTTGTTGTTGATGTATTCTTGTTGATTTGTTGTGTTGTTACAGATTTGGGAGCCTCCAATTTGGTTGTGGATGTGTGCCCCAAGAACTTTGTAAAGGCCCGGTTTCCGCCTCGAGGAAATCCCTTAGTAGAAGTGGACTAGGCCTTCGTGGCGTTGCTCACAGGAGACCTGAGTGAAGTCTTCATGACTGTTGGTCTGGCGTTCATAGCGACCACACTCCTCCGAACGTAGACGTACCTTCTTGCAAAGGAAGGGAACTACGGGAATCAACTCCGTGTCTCCGTGTGCTCCACTCTCGATTACCTCTATCCTTTATCTCCTCTATATATTGCGTAGCCATATCTTGCTTAGTTGTTGACCTTGTCATATAGGTAAATTCACATAGTTGCATATCTAGAGAATTTACCTTTGTGTCAAGCCTAAATTGAAAAAGAACTAAAAATTGGTTAGCACCTATTCACCCCCCCTCTAGGTGCGGCATACGATCCTTTCAAAGAGCCTTTGTTGGGGCTGAGTACACTTCCGATGAAGAATAAGAAGATGAGCAGAAGGAGGCTGGAGTGACTGGTTTGGCTTTCTCCAAACCCGGGTCACTCTTCACATATGATTACTCCAAGGATTACTCCACGGAGAATGATGGTGGTTCTTCCTTCATGGCTAGAACAACTCATGATGATGACTCCGATGACTCTCCCCCCTCTACGATCGTTGGCTCTTGTCTAATGGCAAGAGAAACAAAGGTAATGGAATCCCCACCTTCTCTATCTAGTGTTCTTGATGATGAAACTGAAAATCAAGAAGAGTTAGCTGTGCTTAAGGAACTTCACAAAGTTAGATGCACCCTTCATGGTGAAGCTCTTGTCAAATTTGATTTCTTGATGGACTCCCTCAAAGAAAAGGATGAGTCCATTGAGGAATTAGAATATCATTTGAATGATAAAGAACGGAGATTCAATCTCCTAAGACAAGAGCTAAAAACCGAAAGGTGCATATATATCTCAAGGCCTTAAGCAACAAATTGAAACTTTTGAACTAGATAAAGTTAAGGACCTTGAAACTATTGAAAGGGCTCAATTATTGGTCCAAGAGCTGGATGCTTCAAAGAAGGAGCTTGAAGTTGCTCATGCTTCTCTCACTAGGGATCTTGACCACCTTGAAAGAGCTAACAAGCTTTCTAAGGATGAGCTCAAGAAACTTGTAGAGAACCATGACCTACTCCAAGAAACCTACAATAAGGCTCTTGGATCAATGAATGATCCCATTATTGATAAAAATGTTGCTAGTTCCTGTACTTCATTCACTAGCGAGCATGCCAAACTTGTTGAGGAACATGTTCGTTTGCAAGAGGAGCTATCTTTGCATGTTGATACCAAAACATATCTTGAATCCTTGGTAACCAAATATGGTCTCAACTATCATCCTAATGAATCGGCTTGTGAGCAAGCAACTATTCTTGAGGAAAATGTTAGGTTGAAGAAAGAACTTGCCAAGTTCACTACCACGAAGAATAAGATGGGATTGGATGACCTCTTGAGTAAGCAAAGGTCAAACAATCAAAAGCATGGACTTGGGTATGCTCCCAAGCCATACAAGAAGAACAACTACAAGAAGGAGAAGCCCGCTCAAGAAAAGAACAAGAAGGTCACTAATGATGGCAAAGCCTCAAAGGGCAAAGCCACTAATGGTGATCGCACGGGGCCAAACAATCACTATGCTTTATTTATTGATTATTATGGTAATGTTTATGCTAACTATGTAGGACCTTGTAATGGCTATGCTTATAGAGGGTACTCAATTTGGGTACCAAAAGATCTTGTTGCCATGACTAGGGAACCCATTAATCGATTGGTTCCTAAATCCTCTACTTGATTTTGTAGGGGTATTCCACCGGCGGTCCAAAATGAGTGTTTGATAGTGGATGCACCAATCATATGACCGGAGGAAGAGGTGTGCTTGACCAATTCATAAAAGATGTAAACAAGAAGTTGTTATCACCAGAATTTGACCGAGTCAGAGGTGGGCCGCGATCAAGATGGACTCGAAGAATATATATAGAAGAAATACGTGAATCGGCCTTACATGCAAAGTTTGGGCTAGTTTGCCCTTGTATCTGTAACATATTAGATTACGTGTCGATTAGGAGTTGGAGTTTTACTCGTGCACGGTTAGGTGCACGCCTGAATTAGAAAGTCCCTTGGACTATAAATATGTATCTAGGGTTTATGGAATAAACAACAACCAACGTTCAACACAAACAAATCTCGGCGCATCGCCAACTCCTTCGTCTCGAGGGTTTCTCCGGTAAGCACCATGCTGCCTAGATCGCATCTTGCGATCTAGGCGAGCACAAGCCTACCCACGTTGTTCATGCGTTGCTCGTGCTTCGAAGCCTTTTTGATGGCGAGCAACGTAGTTATCTTAGATGTGTTAGGGTTAGCATTGTTCTTCGTATCATACGCTGTCGTAGTGCAAACCTTATACATCTAGCCGCCCTTACACCTATCTTAGGTGTAGGGGCGGCACCCCGCTTGATCATAGTTTAGTAGATCCGATCCGTTACGGTTGCTCCTTGCTTTGCAAGGATTAGTTTAATATCTGCAATAGTTAGGCCCTACAAAGGGTTGGAGGATCCGGCGGCGTGTAGGGTGAAGTTTGCTAGCCCTAGACGGGATGTTCCGAGGATCAACTTCGTGTTGGTTTTTAGGCCCCGTCTAGGATCGGCTTATGATCACCGTACGCGAGCGCGAGGCCCAATCGTGAGTAGGATGATCCGATTATGCGGTGAAAACCCTAAATCGTCGTAGATCTCATTAGCTTTACCTTGATCAAGCAGGACCACCATATATTCGGACACCTAGTTCGAATCATGGGTGGATCGGCTCTTTGAGCCGATTCATAGGATAACCTGAGAGCCGATCGAGGCTCGTATTTAACGTTTACGCGTATGCCCTGCAGGAAACAAAGCGAGGCACCATCCAACACCTTCCTGGCCAGGTATAGGCCAGGTGGCACGCCCTTGCGATAGCATCGGACGTGTGACCAGGAGGCTTTGCGGGCCGTCGCTCTGAGGGACTGGGGCCAGCCGCAGCCCTAGTTGTTCCCGGCTCTACTGTGTTGCCCGTCGCTGCCCGCCGGTGGGTTTCTGACGCCAACACATTCTGGCACGCCCGGTGGGACAATCTTCAAACATCCACCGCATCGCCATCTACATCCGAGATGGCGGAAAGCACTCCGGTCAAGTACGAGGATCTGCCTGATGAGCTCAAGAAGAAACATGACGAGATCAAGGCAACCCTCGAAGCCGAACTCGTCGGCTCTTTCCACGAACCCGCTCCCATGGCGTCGGGTGGAAGGGGTTCACACCTGAAGGCGCACTCGATGGAGTGGACCTGTCCGCCCCGTCGGAAGAACGCACCGGGTCGCTGCGTCGGGAGATCAACTACATGGTGGCTCATTCGCTGCACCGCCACTGCGAGAGCCTGGTGAACACTTTGGAGCGTGTCGCTCGCGCGTGGTCCAGGAAATCATGAGCCACCGGTATTCTCCGTCGGGACCAGCTGCGGGGACTTACAAAGGAGAGATGCCACTCCGGTCCCATCCTCCGCTGCCGTTCGCATGGGCAGCACCGGAAGTGCCGAACTCGTCGGCATACGTCGTCTACAAGATTGGTGGTGATCCTAGTGACTACCAATTCCTACCTGAGGCACCCAAGGAGATCCCGCACGGATACGCGTGCGCATACGTACCCGACCGCAATACCTGGGCACTCTCGAACCAGGTTGCAACGAGCGAGGGCCTCTGGAACAGTAGGAGGAACGTCGGGAGCCGATCTCGAGAAGCAAACGTGGTTAGCTAAGTACGCCACTCCGACAAACCTCCAGAGCCCAGCTCCCGCAGTTGGCTTAGAACCGGAAAAGCAAGCATGGATGGTTAAGTATGCCACCCCGGCGAATCTTCAGGGTTCGACACCTTCGGCCATCACCGCGGATCAGATTTGTACAATTCGAAAGATCGGTTCGGCATGATGCCGAAAAGGAAGACGTTCGGCTACACCAAGCCGTACCCCAACGATTACGAACTGATCCCGCTACCACCCAAATATCGGCTTCCGGACTTCACAAAGTTTAGTGGATCGGATGGTTCCGGCTCCATCGAGCATGTGAGCCGATATTTGGCACAGCCGGGCACGATCTCAGCATCGGACGAGTTGCGTGTGAGGTTCTTCGCGCGGTCCCTCACAGGATCGGCTTTCGGGTGGTACACATCGCTGCCACCGAACTCCATCCGGACTTGGAAGCGGTTGGAAGAGCGGTTCCATGAACGAGTATCACTCGAGAGGCTTCCGAGGCTGGCATTGCCGATCTAGCACAAGTACGACGAAGCGCGGGGAGACGGTGTCGGAGTACATCCAGCGCTTCGGGACCATTAGGAACCGGTGCTTTTCGGTTCACGTAAGTGAAAAAGAAGCGATCGAATTGGCGGTGGTGGGTCTCTCATCATCGATCAAGGACGTGGCCTCCCAAGCGAGACTACCCTTCATTGGCGCACATGGTGCGGAAGGCCGTCGGCATATGAACGGCGCCACCCGGATGTTTACCGGGACAAATTCAAGCGTGCGGTGACCCTGGTTGAGGCGGACGAGGATGAAGGTGCTGCGGGAGATCGAGAGGTAGCGGTGGCTGAATGGACTCGAGCGGCGAGGCCCCGTGTCCTGCAAATGGGTGAAGCCACAAGGCCCTCCAAAAGGGTTCGACTTCGACGTGACCAAAGCCGAGCAGATTTTTGATCTCTTACTCACGGAGAAGCATATAAAGGTACCCGAAGGCCACAAGATCCCCACGGTGCAAGAGGCTGAACGGAAAGCCATACCGCAAGTGGCATAACACGTTCACCCACACCACCAACGACTGCAGGGTGTGGCGGCAGCAGATCCAAATGGCGATAGAAAATGGACGGTTAATTTTCAACCAGTACGCCATGAAGGTCGACACACACCCCTTCCCCGCCGTGAACATGGTGGAATATACTTACCATGGAGGGTGTCAGCCGGAGTTCTCGTGCAATATCAACATGGTAGGACCTGGACACCACTCTGGTAAGGACGGAGATGAGGGCAGCTGCTCTCATAGCAAAGATACAGAGGAAGCCGCTCCACGCGATCGGCTCCGCCAAGACGGCAAGCGCTACGTCACAGAGGGAGAAGTGAAGAACATAAGATATCAACGACCTCTCTCTGATCACCTCCTCAACAAGTATGTGAGTCAGTATGACCAACGCCGACGATCCAACGATGATGATGAAAGAGATCGTCTGGCTAGAGAAGCCAGAAGACATCGTCGGCATGATCGCAACGAGGAGTCAAGGAAGAGTCGAGGGAGCAAGACGACGAGGATAGGCACTGGGACTGCCCCTTCTTCAGACACTGCTGGGATTCAGGAATGAGCCGATTGCCAACAATCGGCAATTGCCCAGAATGCAACCAGAAGAAGAAGGAGACAGCCAACGTGTCCGTGTTCAAGCGCCTAGGGCCTCTCCCGCCACAAAGCAAACGCGCTGAGTCTCCTCGGTTGGAAGATCTCGAGGATTCGGAAGACGAGGGAGAAGAAGAAGACAGGTACCACCGGCCAAGGTGGTGCCCTGATGGGCTCAGCCGTTCTCAAAAGCGCAGGGTTCAGCGATTGCGCGGCCTGGAGGAAGCTGAAAGGCTATACTTGCATACACTGAGGAAGGCACGACCTGATCTGGCTGCGAAAGTTCAGCGAACCCTGGATGAAGAGGGTCGTCCACGAAAAATGGAGTGGCGCCCCAAGCAAAGGAAAGCCGATGATGAAACATCGGGCGGCACAAACATGGTACTCGTCCTTCCGACGAAGCTTAGTGCTCCACGATTACACGATGCACTCGAGGTGGACGACGGCAAGCGCACCAACATGATAAAGTCAGAAATTGGGCTGGTTTTATCTACCGGCACTGAACGAGTAGCAAGAGCAAATCAATGAGCAAACGTGGCGAGGCTGATCCTTGTGATCGGCCCCAAAAAATTTATGGAGGGACATTACAAAACCTTCATCGAACAAGCAACGTGGAGGCCGATTCCAGGCAATCGGCCAAAATTATCCTCACCATCCATTCACGCTCGAGTTCAGCATTTAATCCAACAGGGGATACCTGAAGAACCGATACCATCAATTCTCTTGACAGAATCGGCTCGGGGGGCACCCAGGTGGATGAAACACGAGGATATGCAATAGGAATGTCTTGCAAGTACCCAGCAGCCCAAGATATTCTTTGATGATGGGTATTGAGGTATGGGGGCCGATACATAAATCGGCCGTAAAAAAAAAAAATTTAAGCACAGCCGATGCAGCAGACATCGTCTTAAGGTTAAGGATGCATGGCGAGGTGATTCGATGGAGCAGGAAGTGGGCCACGAAGAGAGACTCGATGGACCAATGCCAATGCCAAGAGCAGCATGGACGTGCGGATCGGGTTAAGGATGGATTGCATCGAGATCCACCAAAGTAAAGGAGCCGATCTGACCAGCAAGGCGCAAGAAGTAGACTGAAGAAGCTCGGGGGGCAGCACACCCTGAAGGTTCTCTGCTCTGGGGAGTCGATGTTGTTAAAATCGGCTGGCTACGTCATGAGTTGAGGCCAATGGCAGCACATTTGGCTGATTCGCCTTGATTAAGGCTCGGGGGGGGGGGGGCAGCTCGCCCTAAAGATCCTTGCTCTAGGGAGCCGATTTGGTTGGAATCGGCTAGCCCTACATCGCAACTGGTCTGGAGAGTGATGTTTTTGTTACGGAGTCATCAGTTTGAGCATCCAAGACAGTTCCAGGGCTCTGTTAAAGACACCTGCTCAAGATCAAGTCGCCAGCCTACTAAGATCGGGTCAGTGCCATCGTCATCGGCAGAGCTGGCTAGCTTGGAGGGATGACTGAATTGGCCTGTCTCGCAGATTATCGTGAGAAACTGATGCGTTTCCATCAGTCATTAAGTATGGATTAGGCCAACAGTCGACAAAGTCAGATGAGGAAAAATCGGCTAAATCAGCATGAAAGAAATCGGCGAAATCAAGTTAAAGGAAATTCTTCATTAATATTGGGATTTCTTACAAAAGAAGAGCCGGTTGCTCAAGGGACTACTGATCCTACATAACTACTCCTCGCTAGCGTCGTCGTCGGCGTCGCCATCGGCGCTACTGCCGGAGAAGTCCTCGCCGCTGCTGCCCCAGCCGTCGGGCGGGGCTTCCTCCTCCTCCTCGTCATCATCATCATCCTCGCTATCCGCCCGGCTGCGGAAGCGCTTCGTTGGAGGATACCCGGCGGAGGAGGAGGAGTCATCTTCCTCCTCCTCATCTTCTCCTTCCTCGTCGTCATCGTCGTCCTCGCTGTCCGCCCACATACGGGAGCGCTTCTTCGACGGGAGCCCGGCGGAGGGGAGGCCTTGGTCTTCTCTGCTTCTCCTTCTTTTTTCTCCTTGTCAGAGGAGATGGGGTTCGCCCTGGAGTGGAGGTCGTCCTCTTCCTTGTTCTTCGGCGACGATTGGAGGGGGGGGCCTGAAGCGGAGGAGGAAGAGGAAGACATGGCTGCAGGGGAAGAGGGTTTTTTGGCGTTGGTGGACAGAACAGAGCAAGGGGATGGAGTGGTGAACCGTTTGGCACAGATAAATAAAAGGAGTGTAGTGGAGATTTAATGCCATGACGGTTCTTGAGGACGTGATGCCGAAATTGTCAATTCGTACAGAGAAGCCCCAGGAGGCGAGGCGTAATGATGGAAGATTCTGCGGCAGTTCGCTCGCGCCACGACATGACCCGACGAAAGGAAAGCGTAATGATTTTGGAAATGACATTTCCAAAACCAGGGGGGCATGTGTTATCACCGGAATTTGACCGAGTCGAGAGGTGGGCCGCGATCAAGATGGACTCGAAGAATATATATAGAAGAAATACGTGAATCGGCCTTACATGCAAAGTTTGGGCTAGTTTGCCCTTGTATACGTAACATATTAGATTACGTGTCGATTAGGAGTTGGAGTTTTACTCGTGCACGGTTAGGTGCACGCCTGAATTAGAAAGTCCCTTGGACTATAAATATGTATCTAGGGTTTATGGAATAAACAACAACCAACGTTCAACACAAACAAATCTCGGCGCATCGCCAACTCCTTCGTCTCGAGGGTTTCTCCGGTAAGCACCATGCTGCCTAGATCGCATCTTGCGATCTAGGCAGCACAAGCCTACCCACGTTGTTCATGCGTTGCTCGTCTTCGAAGCCTTTTTGATGGCGAGAAACGTAGTTATCTTAGATGTGTTAGGGTTAGCATTGTTCTTCGTATCATACGCTGTCGTAGTGCAACCCTTATACATCTAGCCGCCCTTACACCTATCTTAGGTGTAGGGGCGGCACCCCGCTTGATCATAGTTTAGTAGATCCGATCCGTTACGGTTGCTCCTTGCTCGCAAGGATTAGTTTAATATCCGCAATAGTTAGGCCCTACAAAGGGTTGGAGGATCCAGGCGGCGTGTAGGGTGAAGTTTGCTAGCCCTAGACGAGGATGTTCCGAGGATCAACTTCGTGTTGGTTTTTAGGCCCCGTCTAGGATCGGCTTATGATCCCCGTACGCGAGCGCGAGGCCCAATCGTGAGTAGGATGATCCGATTATGCGGTGAAAACCCTAAATCGTCGTAGATCTCATTAGCTTTACCTTGATCAAGCAGGACCACCATATATTCGGACACCTAGTTCGAATCATGGGTGGATCGGCTCTTTGAGCCGATTCACGGGATAACCCGAGAGCCGATCGAGGCTCGTATTTAACGTTTACGTGTATGCCTCCGCAGGAAACTAAGCGAGGCACCATCCAACACCTTCCCGGCCGGGTATAGGCCGGGTGGCACGCCCTTGCGATAGCATCGGACGTGTGACCGGGGAGGCTTTGCGGGCCGTCGCTCTGAGGGACTGGGGCCAGCCGCAGCCCTAGTTGTTCCCGGCTCTACTGTGTTGCCCGTCGCTGCCCGCCGGTGGGTTTCTGACGCCAACAGAAGTCAAGCATCACCTTTGGTGACAATTCAAAGGGAAAGGTACTTAGGTATAACATATTAGTTTACGTGTCGATTAGGAGTTGGAGTTTTACCGGTGCACGGTTAGGTGCCTTGCTGAATTAGAAAGTCCCTTGGACTATAAATATGTATCTAGGGTTTATGGAATAAACAGCAACTGCGATTCAACAAAAACAAATCTCGGCGCATCGCCAACTCATACGTCTCGAAGGGTTTCTCCGGTAAGCACCATGCTGCCTAGATCGCATCTTGCGATCTAGGCGGCTAAGCCTACACGTTGTTCATCGTTGCTCGTCTTGAAGCCTTTTTGATGGCGAGCAACGTAGTTATCTTAGATGTATTAGGGTTAGCATTGTTCTTCGTATCATATGCAATAGTAGTGCAACCCTTATACATCTATAAGCCCACTACACCTATCTTAGGTGTAGGGGCGACACCCAGCTTGATCATAGTTTAGTAGATCTGATCCGTTACGGTTGCTCCTTGTTACGCAGGATTAGTTTAATATCCGCAATAGTTAGGCCTTACAAAGAGGTTGGAGGATCCAACGGCGTGTAGGGTGAAGTTTGCTAGCCCTAGACGGATATTCGGGGATCAGCCTCGTGTTGGTTTTAGGCCACTGGCTAGGATCGCTTCGGTCACCGTGCCTTGGCCTTGAGGAGCCCAATCGTGAGTA
>NC_061514.1:278873613-278905676 GCF_022539505.1 Lolium rigidum | reverse complement strand
GTCCGCCACGTGCCGCCCGCATGACGCCGCACCAACGGCTCCCGAAACACTTGGGCAACGGTCCGATTTTCCGTGGCGGAAGGGCGCCCAAGCGCGATGGACCGAAAAATCGTCGTAGGACTTTGCCTCGACGCAGTTTCCACAACGAACCCATATCGTCGGGTTAGGCCCATAGGCGACGAAAAATACCCCTTAGCGGACGATTTTGAGACGTTGTCTATCAGAACTTTTCTTGTAGTGTGTGTCTATCGACATAAAGGACATGTCGAGGTTTTGGATCAAGTGCTCTCTTTCTGCTTCGAGTATGTGTTGTAACCTTGATCTTCCTCTGTTCCGAGCCTCCCTGTGGCTATCACCCGAAACTCTAGATTGTCGACTTAGATCTGCCCTTCTCCTGCTGGATGCAGAAGCCGCCTCCTTTCTCCTGTTCAACTCAGGTCGTCTCGTTTTTCTATTTCTCCGACGGCTCGTGCGAGCCTATATTGATAAGCTTGCAGTTCTTGAGCCGTAGCCGTTGTCGTCATTGGCTCCGAACCATCTAGAGCTTTTGCAGCTCTATCCCGAGTCGCTTGTGGAAGTTGAACTCTGACACGTGGTGTGGGCCCGTCATATTTAGTGCCCATACCTCTCCTTAGATCTGAGGGATCGACATAGGGATTACCCAAATCGTCGAAAGCCTCCGATGTTTCTTCTTGATTTTCGATAGCATAAATCTGATGATATTTGGTACTCGGATCTATGTTGGGTTTGGTGACATCATTGTTGAGATTGATGAAGACCCGGCCCATCGTGATGGATTTGTCGATGAAGTCATAACTATCGACATCGCTTGAGCCATCGCTTATATATGAGTCTGCAGATGAATCAAACGATGTGTCGCTGAAGATCTTGGCGAGTTTCTCTCTTGCTCTGGTACTGACGTAATGTGTTGCCGAAGTTTCTTCTTCTGACTCGGTTGACGATGCATAGCTTGAAAAATCGGAATCGACCGCCGACGATCCCGACGAGATCGGAATTTCGACATGATACGATCCTTCCTTCTCGACGCGAAAGTGAAACCTTCCGAACGTCATCTCCATGGGCTCCGCCAGATACGCATATGCATCCAAACGGGAGGGTGGGTGAGGAACAAAATCAACAAGACCAGCGAGCGATCCGTTTACCTCGATCCATAGTGTTGCTTCCGGTTGACGATGTCGAAGACCTTGAACGTGCCATCGAGATCGGATCCTTACGCCTCTAATTCCCACGGACGGCGCCAATTGACAAGGGATTAACTTGTCAATGCCTACGGGTTATAGGCTAGGGTTTAGTTAGAAGTAGAGGGCAAGTAGATCTCGAAGGTTTCAGCCGAAAAGTACTCGACGATTATGAAAACTAGGGTTTGTGAACAATGATTCGATGATTTTCTCGTCCCTCGACTCCCCCTTATATAAGAGGTGGAGCCAAGGGTTTCGTTTTGTACAAGTTACGGAGTCCGGGACGGTTTCGACTCATCCCGCCGGATTACGTACAATACTTCCTATTACAATTCTACTTTCCTTAATATATCTTGGGCTCTCGAACCTTCTTATTCTTCGGGTAGTGGGCCTTCATTAAACCCCGGGTACTATCTTTGGCAGGCCCATTTGGGATGCCTATGTCAGTGGGAGAGGGTACCAGGCCGTTGCAGGGGTCTGGCAGTAGGCGTGGAGAGGTTGTAGTAGATGAGGAAGAGCTTGGGGCAGCGGCAGAGCTCGGGGAGGCGTCAATCGAAGCAGAGCTTCCGCGGTCTCCAGCGGTCTTGAGCTCGCGATTCGAGCAGCCTCCGGCGAGGTCTGGTGAAATTGACGGGTGGAGGAGTCTCAGTGAGGTGAGGGGAGTGGATTGTGTGAAGAGAGGAGGCGCCGATCGTCGCTATTTATAGAGGGAGGGAGGAGGCCGAGTGTGCTGTGGAGGAGCGGCCATGGCGCGGCGCTTCTGGCGCTCCAAGGGGCAAGTGAAGGACGGCTAGAGATAGGCGGTGTCCTGGCGATGCTCAACGGCTAGGCCGGCGCAGCCGAATGGGTGAAGGAATCGTCCAGGGTTTCGTTTCGAGTGCTGCGGTACCCGCGGTACCTTGCCGGCGAGGATGACGGTGACAAGGCCTCTGCGCGTGCTCGAGCATGTCTAGCGTGTAGAGGGCGTAGAGGCGGTTCTCGTTCCAGGGGTAGGGATGCAGGGGGAGGACGATCGCGCTCGAGTGCACGGCGTCCTGGCGCGGCCAGTGCGCGCTCACCGCGTGCACGGGCGCGTGCTGGCAAGTTTCTGGGCATGGGCGTTCTGGGCAAATCCGTGCATTGGCGATCGATCAAATGGTATCGGCGTGATCCTTGTGCTCCGGAGATGCTTGAAGACAAGGGGAAGAATTGAGATGGAGGCCCGAGATAGGGATGCCCAAAGGTTGCCGGGGTACACGGCATAGCTTTGTTTTAGGGTTTTTCTTCTCCCTCCTCTCACTTTAATCGATCAAGGAGGTACTGGGAGGATGCAGGGGTCCTAGAACTAGCTAATGATCACAATTTTAAAGTGGTTTAGTGAAGAACCCGTTGGATAATAGTGTGTAACACCATTTGGAATAGATGCCTGCCAAGTGTTTGTTGAAATGGCCGCAAGAGAAATTTATTTAAATTTCGAAATTCTTTTTGGTACATCTCAAAGATATAATTAATGTGAGGTATTGGTGGTGGTGGCACTCAATTTGGATTTGATTTGCAAAATTTCAAATTTGAGGTGATCATGTTTTTCTTCTCAGATCCCATTTTGGCATTTTAATACTGGTCAACCTAGTCGACTCTAGCCATGGTGGTCAACATGAAAAGTACTCACTTTGACATGGTCTTGGATGACATGACTTTGGTTGACAAAGTTTAGTTTAGGATTTGAGAAATACAGGGGGGTAAAGTGGGGAAGAAAATATTTTTGGTCCAAGTGACCATTATCATATGTATGTAGGATTTTTGATTTCTTGGTATTTGATTCTTGATCCAAGGATGCAAAAAGGTTAGTTTATCATATTGAAGTGTTTTAGAAGCAAGGGAGCAAGCAAAATTGGCCTTGGTGAAGGATTTGCATTTTTACATAAAGTGTATGTGAGTGAGAAAAGGGTTTTTTCCCATTTTCTCTAATTCCCTTCAAATTAGGGTTTAGTGATCTTGCTTAGGGTTCACAAGGCAATGTTCAAACATATTAACACTCATCATGGCAATTGCACAAAAGAAATCACTCACATGCAAGAAACTATATTACATGCATATAAAAAGTTTTTGTTAATTGCAAATTTTGGGTTTGGGGAATTTCTCTTTCTTATTTATTATTGATGAAACTTGGGATGTTACAGGGTTGATAAATTGTGAGCTAAAAAAGTTACAAAAATATAGAAAATAAAATTAGCTCTTCGAATCGGTAACTTTTCATGTTTACCATTGATAAATAACGGGAAAAGCGTTGATAGATCGCAAGCTAAAAAATAGTCGCTAAAATATTTTAAGTGAAATTAACTTTTTGGGTTTGTAGATTTTTATATTTACCGTTAATAAATAACGGGCAAAGTGTTGACAACATGAGCTAAAACTATTCTCCAAAATATTCTAAATGAAATTAAACTTTGTCATTGATTATTTTTTATATTCACCGTTGACAACTCACGTACAGAGGGTTCAAAACTTGTAGGCTAAAATAAATTCTAAATATATCTAGACGGGTGCTAGTTTTGAAAACCACATCGAGATTGGGTTATTGGTGGAAAACAGATTTGAAATTGGAGTTATTGTTTGTAACTTAAAAAAACTAAATTCTAAATTAAAAAAACATTGGCTAATGTCAGTTTTTTATGTATTTATTGGTTGTCACAGTTCACTAGTTTTGGTTTGTTGTATCTTTTTTTTTATCATTGTCGGATGAAAAGTTGAAAAGATGTGCGTCTCAGGTTTGTCACGTGAAATGTTAGTGGCTCAGTTGGTGCGCAGGTCTAACTAGGCAGGCAATGTAGGTTGCAGGTTTGATCCCCCTTAGCCATATTTTTGCTAGTGCACGGAAATGGCCCTGTAGGGCGGGATAGACAAAAATGGAAGTGCCGCTCGCGACGGGGGGACAAAAATGGTACCCCTCTAATTCATATTACTTGATGTTAATATAGATGTATCTTTAGACACATTTTTGTTGTAGATATATTCATTTTAACATCAAGTAATAAGGATCGGGGGAAGTAACTTCGTTTATCAGAAATCAACCGCGTCGCTTGTGTGTGTGTGTTTTAGGCTTTTTTTTACTAGTAAAATACATGTATCTGAAGTTTGAACACGTTGTAGTGTGTGGGTTAACTATTTGAATCTCTATTTAGTCTATTTTAAAATATTTTAAAAAATACACTAGTGAAAAGAGCAAGGTTTAAACTAGCGGGTTATTTAGTTTAACAACAAATTTTTTGGGGAAGCAACAAATAGGGAAGCAAACTTGTTTAGCAGTTTAACACAAAATAATATAAAATAGACTAAATAAGTGTGAAATTAGCAGTCCCATGAATCTAAAACATGTCCACATGACCTTCCATTTGGCCCAAACATAGCCCTAGTTTACACCGCCACACCCTTTCAAGTTTGAGTCACACAATTTTATTCTAAAAAAGTAGCAGAGCTACACACTTCCTCCTCTACTCCACCGAGCACATTGGATCCTCCCCTTATGATGACCCAGCCCAGAGCACCTACTCCCCGCTCCGATCTCTCAACCTAACCTCTTCAATCTCACCCACTATGGTTTGGCTCTCAATCCCCTCCACCCTGCGCCCCCAACTGAAGGAGCTCCAAATGTGGGCAGCGCTACAAGGAAAAGCCTGGAGAGAGTAGAAGGGCTCTATTGGCTCTTGGCAGAGCTTCGAAGGTTGCCACGCAGGGAATAGTGAGATGCCCAAGGCACAACCAATAGCAGCAATATAGCTCCTCTCGCGGTTATGATGTTTAGCGGGCATTAGCGGTGCTTTAGCGGCTGTAGTGCCAATAGCCGTAAAAACAAGCTTATCATAGCGGTAGGTTCATTTGGAAGCTATGGCATCGGAATAGAGAGAGTGCATTTATTTTTTAATAGAAGAAGGCACTACACGTCCAATTTTAAAGAAAAAATCCAAAATAAATCTTGAACTTTAAATCAGGTTTGATTTAGCTAAGCCTGACAAGCTTAAGGTTTGTTTTGGAATTTTTCCTCACAGCCGAGCTCACCTGCATGCTAATGAAAGATTAATTTGTCGAGGTTTACGCATACCTACCTCATCTCTTTCATTTATATTTATATTTGTTGTTATGTTGAGATTTTATTGTTCAAAATCATAAATATGAGCTAAATTCTCAAACCTATTTTGCGGTATCCAGGATATGTTTAGATGGAGCGTGCACAATACCGCAAAGCAGGCTTTGATGATACCTCAAATAAGTTTTAAGGTATAGCCTTTTAAGCGATCCACTAGAGATGCTTTAATATTTTGTCTACTTTGAAAGCAATCTAAAAGCTGCCACTACGCAGTTACAATATTTTCATTGAAATTCAATTCATTGGTAGAGATCTTGCCGTAATATTTGCGGTTGGTGAAGCCGAAGTTGTCAAGTCATGGCTACACCCAATATTCAAGAAATCGTTAATTTTAACTTATCGGTCAGTTTTAAAATGGAGATTAATCGCTTATTGGCCGATTAATCGATTTTATCGGTCGCCCATTTATTGGCTTAGTTTTATTTGTAAATCCTAATTTTCAGCACTAAATTTTATACAATATACTATGTAAAAATAATATTGAAGTATTAAGCAGAAGTATTACCTTGATTCTTTGCATTTGAATCAATTAAAATGAAAAAATTGAGCTAATTCTCCCCGTCAAGTTCAGTAAACCGGTTTGAGGAGCGGCCACCTGAAATCATCTCCGCTGCCCTTGTTTAATCCTCCAAATCACATGAGCGAGGTGCCGTCCCGGCCTCGTCGCCAAGCGCCGCCGCGCGCCAACACCGCCGGTGCCGGCGTCGAGGGAGCCATCCGCATCGACCTTCAGGATACCATCACTCCCGTTCTGGTCCGATGAACCGGACCATCAGATTGCACCATCACTCCCGCGCCGCACACGCCACTGCAGCCTAGCTGACGCCAGCGGCAGTTCGCCCCTTCCCCGCTCCTCTCACGAGCATGCAGCCGCGGCCCGTCACGGCGGTGGCGGTGGCGGCGGGCGCCTCCGCGCCGTTCCCGCCGTCATGGGCGCACCGGATCCGCTCGGCGGCGTCGCAGGGGCACCACTTCCACGCCATCGCCCTCTTCCTCCAGATGCGCGCATCGACCCCCGCGCCGCCCCGCTCCTCCGTCCCGGCCTCCCTCCCGGCCGCGCTCAAGTGCTGCACCGTGCTCGGCCTCCGCGCCCTCGGCGCCTCCCTCCACGCGCTCGCGCTCCGCTCCGGCGCCTTCGCCGATTGCTTCACCGCCAACGCGCTCCTCAACCTCTACTGCAAGCTCCCGCCGCCGTCGTGTCCCTCCCCCGAGACGCATGGCGCAGCAGGCCAATCCGAATCCGCTGCATTTCACTGGGCGCGGAAGGTGTTTGACGAAATGCCCGAGAAGGACGCGGTGTCCTGGAACACGCTGGTAATGTGGTGCGCGGAGAACGGGAGGCACCAAGAGGCCCTGGGGTTGGTCAGGGAGATGTGGGGAGATGGGTGTAAGCCGGACTCGTTTACCTTGTCGAGCGTGCTGCCCATCTTTGCCGAGCGCGCCGATGTCAGGAGGGGGATGGAAGTGCATGGCTTTGCGACCAGGAACGGGTTTGCCGATGATGTGTTCGTCGGGAGCGGCTTGATCAACATGTACGCCAATTGCACTCGGACGGATTACTCAGTCAGGGTGTTTGACAATCTTCCGGGCCGAGATGCCATTCTCTGGAACTCGATGCTTGCAGGGTGTGCGCAGAATGGGTCGGCTGAGGAGGCGCTTGAAATATTCCGTCGTATGCTGCGTTCTGGGATCAGACCTATGCCCGTGACTTTCTCCAGCCTCATACCTGTCTGTGGCAACCTGGCCTCGCTGCATCTCGGGAAGCAGCTGCATGCGTATGTGATATTTGGTGGGTTAGACGGTAATGTGTTCATAACCAGCTCCTTGATTGACATGTACTGCAAATGTGGAGACGTTAGCACTGCTCGTCACATCTTTGACCGGATTCAGTCACCTGACATTGTATCATGGACTGTGATGATCATGGGGCATGCATTACATGGTCCAGCAAGAGAAGCTCTGGTGTTGTTTGACAGGATGGAGTTGGGAAATGTCAAGCCTAACGATATCACCTTCTTAGCAGTCTTGACTGCATGCAGTCATGCTGGATTGGTGGACAAGGGTTGGAAGTACTTCAACAGTATGTCAGACCATTATGGCATTGTTCCTTCCCTTGAGCATCACGCAACACTTGCAGACATCCTTGGCTGTGCGGGGAGGTTAGAAGAAGCATATAATTTCATCTCTGAGATGCCAATAAAACCAACTGCAAGTGTCTGGTCTACCTTGTTAAGGGCATGCAAGGTCCATAAAAATACAGTGTTAGCCGAGGAAGTTGCCAAAAGAATCTTCGAGCTTGAACCTAGGAGCATGGGATCTCATGTAATTTTATCAAATGCGTATTCATCTTCCGGGAGATGGAATGAAGCAGCCCGCCTGCGAAAATCTATGAGAAAGAAGGGCATGAAGAAGGAACCAGCTTGCAGTTGGATTGAAGTGAAGAACAAAAGGCATGTGTTTGTAGCTCATGATAAGTCCCATCCTTGGTATGAAAGGATTATTGGTGCACTTAATGTTTTCTCAGAGCAGATGGCACGTCAAGGGTATGTTCCCAATACAGAGGATGTTTTCCAGGATATTGAAGAAGAGCAGAAGAGCCATGTGTTATGTGGCCACAGTGAGAAACTTGCAATGGTATTTGGTATTATAAGTACACCACCTGGAACAACAATTCGTGTGATGAAGAATCTCCGAGTTTGTGTTGACTGCCACACGGTAACAAAATTTATTTCGAAGATAGTTGGGAGGGAGATTGTTTTTTTTTTTTTTTTTTATTTTATTTTTGGGAGGGAGATTGTTATGCGTGACGCAAACCGTTTCCACCATTTTAAGGACGGGAATTGCTCCTGCGGGGATTTTTGGTGATTGAGCTAAAGGTCGGGATCCTTTCATGCTGTGTTTCAGACCTTGTAGTTCACTAGACATATATCATGTGTTCTTCGAGTGGGGAGGCAGTCTGTTTTTTCTGAACTTACAGTATTACGACGATAGCATTTTTTGCAGACATAATAGCTAAACTAGAACCATCTGAACATCAAAACATCAGTATATGTATTGGGTCTTTTAACATATTGGTATTCTAGTCTTTGGAAAAACATATTCAGGTATACTTGTTACCACTACCTTGAAACTGCTACGTTATTGAAGGATATAATTCACTTTGTTAGATGTGTTGCCAGCCACAAATCATTATTAAGTATTATTCTGACTCAGTTGCCTTTCTTCAGTCTGTTAAACCTGTTAACTAGAACCTCCATTCCTCAATTGTGAAAATTAGTGACGTCGCTCAATTTTCAAAAGAATGCCACTCTAGGAAATGCTATTTAAGCCAGTGAATTTGATGATTTGCCACTTCAGCTCCTGTTTGATCATAAAATGCCACTCTTGCATTTCTAAGAGTGCATATCATCACTTTCCCCTTCCTCAAATAGCCGGTCATGTAGGTTTTCTTCACAACACCTTGGTTACCTGTCCGCCTTGCACAAAATACACTCCTGTATATTTTTTGTAATGTGGGGGCTTGAAGCAAGATTAGTTATGTATACTGATCATGCAAATCATTAATATTGACCTTTACATTGTTGAATACAGGATAGTCCTGATACCTGTTACTTCAATTGCTATACATAGCGAGTTCTGAATGGTCCTGGTACTTCTTGCTTCAATCAATTTGCATTTTATCAAACAGAGAAGCATCGACAGCTGTGCATGTCTTACCTGGCGTTCGTATCCATGACTGTTTGCTCTTGTTTTCCAACTTCCTGGCCCTGACGATGCTCAGTCAGAAGGATGATTGGTGTAAACATGAGATGAGGCGTCTTAGTTAGTTTTGGTATCTAATTGATGCATGCTACAGGGAGTCAGTGAGAGTGTCTTAATTAGTTTTGTTATCTAACCGATGTCCGTAGTATCTAATCAGTGCTTGCTACAGGGGAGTGTATTAATTAGTTTTGGTATCTAATCAATGCATGCTACATGGAGACTGTGAAAGCAATTCAGTTGTCGATACGTAGTTAAAACCTTTCACTACCAAGGGTTTTGGCACATGAAGATATGATGCAAGTAGTCAGTCCCTTGTCACATCTTGGAACATTCTTTCTTTCTGTTGTGCTGAGCCTGTCAGTAGCCAAATTAATTATCGGAAAACAAGTTGATTCCTTTTTCTGCACATTGAAGGCTGGTTAGTGCTACCGGACCGGCATGTCTGGCTAGTTCGTCTTGTCCAATGCCCATGCGGATAATAATAATTTCTATGTCGATGTCAGGGCAGGTTTGGGTCACCCAGGAGCCAGACCAGTAGAGAACCTTCAGTTGTTCACTTGGCGGCCAAACTTGCGGTATAAATACAGCCTCCCCAGCTTGGCTCAAGTCTCACACAATCCTCAATTCGAAGTCCAGAAGCAGAGCATGACAATCTATTAAACAGTACCATGGTCGTCGTCTGGATGGTGGTGGCACTGCTGGCCTCATTGGTTCATGCTTGGGAATATCAGCGATATGAAGCGGTTCCTCGCTGAGAGCGTAGACCTCGCTCTGGATGTGGGCTGCCATGACTACAACGCTATGGTGCAGCCCTCTATGGTACATATACTTACATAGATATCGATGCTTATCATTAAAAGATTGTTTGAAAATTGGTATTTTTGTCCATAAAGTGAGTGGGGCGTATGGTCTACGTAACAAGTGAAAGTATCGTATGGTCTAGACATCAAGTTGGCAGGTGCCATTCACAGCCAAGTTCCAAACTAAGGATTTGGCAGATATTGGCATACTGCGGCTGCTAAAACTAATATTTAGAACCATGACTCGCGATCAACTAAGCTAGTTGAGTTTTGCGAGTATGGTTCTCATGTTCGCACGTTACATGGTGATCGAGCACTCTTTACCTCATGCAGGACGGACGTATGTGTACTGGTTCGGGGTCACGCTGGATGTTTTCATTGGAGATGTGGACATGGTGAGGCAAGTTCTCTCCAACCGCATGGGGTTATTCCTCAATCCTCAAGAACCTCCTGAATGAGCATTTCGCTCGTCTTCTTGCCAAGGGACTCCCCCTCATCGATGGTGACGACTGGAAGCGCCATAGGAAAGTGGTCAACCCGGCCTTCAATGTGGACAAACTAAAGATATATAGGTCGCAACTCTTTGAACAGCTAAGATTTGTGATGTACTTCTCGACTTTTGTTGACACTTGTTGCATGTGTGATGTGGTTCTACTTGGCAGATGTTGACTGTGACCGTGTCCAATTGTGTTGGTTTGATGGTGTGCCAGTGGAAGTAAAGTTGAAGAAGGCCATCAGCAATGTGGAGATTGAGATGAGTATCCAGTTTGATGAGTTCGCGGCTGACGTGATCTCGCACGTGGCATTCGGGAGCGACCACAGAGCGGCTAATGGAGTACAGTTAGCACAAAAGGAGCTCCAGTTTCCTGCCTTCTCCAGTATATTCAACGTTTTGTGCCACATCCCGGGATTCAGGTACATAGCAATAGAACTTCTTGTTAAATTTCTCATTTAGTTTGTTCAAATGAGGACAGAGCAAAACTCAAAATCACTGCGTGTTTGTGAAATTAATCAGGTACCTTCCAACAAGAGGTAACCTGAAAATGCAGAAGCTCCAGAAAGATGTACAGGACATACTCACCAACATTGCCAAAAATAGGGTGGCCGCCAAGGACACCGCAGGCTGCAGGAACGACATGCTCGGGGTACTCCTGGAGGGGTACACAGCCGAGAACGGGCAGAACCCGCTCATGAGCATGGACGAGATCATTGAGGAGTGCAAGACCTTCTACTTAGCTGGGCACGAGACCTCCTCGCAGACCATATTCCTATTGAGCACACACCCAGAGTGGCAGGAGAAGCTCAGAGAGGAGGTGGACCATGTTCGTATTGAGCGCACACCCAGAGTGGCAAGACAATCTCAGGGAGGAGATCCTAAGAGATTGCGGCAAGGAAACTCCTGTTGACGCATGCTCAATAAGCTGAAGTTGGTCAACATGTTCATCCTTGAAACTCTCAGGCTGTACAGCCCCATCGCGCAAATCCTGAGGAAATTGAGCCGGATCTCGAGCTCGGCTGCATCAAGGTGCCCGAATGCGCTGTCCTGTCGTTTCCCATCAAGACGATACACCCGGACAAGGATGTCTGGTGCGAGGATGCTGACGAGTTCAAGCCTGAGAGGTTCGAGAATGGGGTGCCGAGGGCCTCAAAGAAGCCCAATGGGTTTCTGCCCTTCCCAGCGGACCGAGGGCGTGCATCGGACAGAACTTTGCCATGATCGAGGTCGTGTTTGCGATGATCCTGTAGAGGTTCTCAATGTCTCTGTCCCACGGTGCGTCCTAGGTATGGGCTTCAGGTGGTCCTCGAGAGCTTGCAGATCTTATATTGGAAAATGTCGGCCCCTACCATCCATCGTCAGTCCATCCTGTTCAGTTCAAATATCTCCTCATCTTCACTGTACCATGTATACCCTTATTTTGCACTTGAATAAAATTGCTATAAGGTGCTGTATCATGCCTAGGAACATGATTGGTGTGGCCATACGTGATGGAACCTTCAATTAATTATATTGATCCGTTAATGGGTAGGAAAAAGAAGTCTCCTAAGCAAGGCAAAAAGAAGTCTCCACAAGGTAGTAAAAATATATTGCTAATGACCATTCATGGCTTCATTCAGGTCTTGCTAATGGATCATTTTGTGTATGCTTGTGCAGGTGTAAAGCCAAGAGCACAATGGAATGCTTTGCTTGAGAAGTGCCTTGTTGATATCCTCCATGAGCATGACACCCCATACCATAGAAGCCAGAATGGTTGGAGTGGTGAATCTTGGTCAGCAATGGTGGATATGTTCCACCAAAGGAATCCACATGTGAGGTTTGACAAGTCCCAAGTTCATGACAAGGAGAAGGAGCTCAAAAGGGATTATAGAATGCTGAAAGATGCTCTTGGGCAAAGTGGAGTTGGATGGATTGATAGCGAGTACAAGTTGGATACTGAACCTCATCTATGGGAAAATCTGGCAACTGTAAGTTATTGTGCACTTGTAGTTCTACTGAATTCCACTTGCAATCTTTTGGTCCAAGTTTAATGCTTTAGTCTTTATTCCAAGAATCTTGAAGTTCAAGAAAAATCCCTTTCCTCTTTATGAGACACTTGCAGATCTCTACCACAGTAAGTTTATCTACTCTTTTGCTTCATTTATATATCTTGCAGTTTGCATTTAAGTTTTTAAGAGTTGTACCATAGCAAAGAAATACATGCTATTTACGTTTCGCTTTCCTGTCTGTTTCTTCTCTGTTGCTCCTTCCTCCTGTTTCAGCAACATAATTTATCAGAGGGTAGAGAGTTTACTACATACAAGTAGGTCTAATAATAATAAACGTTGTCCTGGTTGAAAGGTACTAGACAGATAGTTGATAACAGTTTTAGCAATACAAATAAGATAAGCAGTGATATAGCCTAGGTAATCTCTGAAATTTTAATAATCAACACAGTTCATCAAGATTTGAAGTTAATATTTCTAAGTGTTTACTGGTTGGTACTTGCTAATGATGATGCACACTCCATAGTAGTGTAACAGGGGAAAAAACATTATAATCACGATAGACAAAGCCTCTTCATGCTCTGCTCTTCTGAATAAAAAATGAGCAGGAGAGGTTGAAAAATAGAACAAAATGATTCCTTAAGCCGTTTAGAGAGCTCTTTCGCGTGCAGTATGTTTGCAATCTTAGATTGTTTCTGTAGGGCAGAAGAATTTTGGATGGGTCGATTCAGTAAAATGTACGTAATGCTGCCAGTGAATTGTGGTGATGTACAGCTACACCAAACTGAAAGTTAACCGTAACGCGACCGATGTACATAAGGGATTGGATCATAAGGGATAAAGTGGTTACACTTACATCAAGATGTTGAGAGGAAGATTCATTGAGTTGAACTGGTCCGCAAAGGCCCTGACAGACTTGAGGGAGCTAAGGTCAAGCTTGAGAAAACATCGACACGGGCTGTTGGGTTTGCCTCTGTGATGCGCTTTCTTGCCTGTGATGCAGCCTCTGTGTTCCTTGCAGCGATGATGATGCAGCCTCTGTGTTTCTTGCCTGTGATGTTTCAGTAAAACATGATTAGATCTTAATTTTTTACTGTTGTTAAAGACCTTGTAGCAAAAGCTGTTGAAAAAACACTCCATGGAAAAAACACTCCATGAAAAACTAGTGGCATGGTTCTTTGTCTGTGTCCTCTTGATATTTTGCAAACTAACATCATTTTCTTTTTGATGGATTTACAGAACACACTGTTGAGCGGAACTTCAACTTTACCTCTACTGCTGACCAAAAACCACATGTGGATATCGAAACTGATTCTGATGATGATGTTGAAGGAGATAAGGATGCTGATTTGGAGATCTTGGATCAACCACATCAGTACCTTTGATTATCTTGTTTATCTATGTGTTTTACCTTTTCTTGTTGCTATAATGGATAGTGCTCCTTGTTTAATAAACAAGCCAGCTAGAATATGTCAAGAAAATGAACTTAAGACTGGCAGGTGACCATTCACTACCTCACGTACCGGTATTGCCGGCACTTTTCTTGGCGGCACTTCACAATATGCCGCTAATGATAGTGATTAGCGGCACTTTCTAATCAGTGCCTTAAATTACCATCTAATTTGTGGCATTTTTAGAAAGTGCCATTAATGTTAGATTATTATTGGTATTTTAGCAAAGTGCCATTAATGTTAGATTATTACTGGCATTTTACCAAAGTGCTGCTATTTTTCGTGGCAGTTTTTCAAAAGAGCCATCAATGTTGATGTATACTGGCATTTGGTAAAAGTGCCGGCAATCCCGGCACTCCCAACCCTCCAAAAAAAACAGAAGTTCCTGAATGTAAAATTCGAACCAACCAACTGTTTCATTTTCCTCTCCCGCACCTACTGCTCTCTCTTGCGTCCTCGGTTCCCCAATCCCAATGCGCCGCCACCGCTCGCTGACGTGCAGTCCAACGCCGGCCGCATCCGCCGCCTCCATGCACTGAGCGAGCTTCTTCTTGGTCCCCTCCACCGGATCCCTACCCACACCCCGCCTTTCCGCCCCTGAGCGCGACGCCGCGCCTACCCCTAGCCGTCGGGTTCGTCATTGTCGCCGCCACGGCACCGCGCCGCCGCTCCTCCGAGCCCTCGCACGACGTCCTCCTCCCCATTCCGCGGTGGAGGGGGGGGGGGGCTATGCTGCACCCCGCCGTGGCCTCCGTCGAGGACTGCATCATCGCCAGGGAACGGCCGCGAACGCCTCAGGGGCCTCATGGCCGGCCTCCGCGCCGCGCACGGAGGCCCGCCCTTCGAGCCGCACGCCACCGTCACCCTGCGCCGTTCCGCAGCCATCGAGGCGCTCCGCGCCGCCGTGGCAGCCGGCGTCGCCCTACACTGCCCGCGTCACCGGCCTGGCCCGCGGCGACTTCTTCTACCAGTGCGTCTACCTCCTCCTCGAACCCACCCCCGAGGTTAGCATATACTCCCTCCGTTCCTTTCTATAGTGCCTATTGTATTTTGGCACGGAAATTAGGGCAAGCCCATTTTTTTTACACAAAACCCCCTAGTGATCTTAGATACAAAATAGAAAACTGAAATCAGATCTCAGAAAATAATCTTGTTTCCATAACCGATCGCTCATGTACTCCCTCTCTCCCGCTATTTTTGATTATGGTTTCCATATTTTCTGGACGGGAACAGATTGGTTTCCAGATTTACTGGACGGGAACAGATTCGTTTCCAAATTTTCTGGACGGGAACCGATCGGTGGAACGGGTTCTTTGCAAAAAAACATAGCTTACTCTTATATTCTAAAATAAAAGCGAAAAAACAATAGGCATTATAAAAAGGAACGGAGTACTACAGTACTAGCTTTCCCTCTCTTCCTAGCGATTTCCTGCTCCCGCAAGTGCGAATCAAGAAGTCGATTGGTTCCAAGGTGTGATTTTCTCCGCGTTTCGAAGTTCTCTTTGTGATTGCTGTAAACGTGGTGCTGCATTATCTGACAGAGGCTGAGCTAACACACTAGTCCCGTCTTTGCAGGGAGTTCTGTAGATGGGAAGGAAACTGATGGCAGCGTGCCGTCGCACTTGGTGCGTGTTCGGGTGCATGATCTTTCTGTTTAGTACCTCTGCTTGCCTTTTACTGTCACTTTGATCAGTTAAACTATGCATATTGGCAGGTCCTCGGGGATGCGATGAGTCTGAAGGAAAGCAGTGACCAGACCTGCTCATCCTCTGTAATCGACCGTACACTCTGGGGTTGCGTAAGAGCCTGGTAAGATAGCACAAATATCAATCTCTTGTGTATCAGACTTGGCCTCACTTACGCCATTCCTAAATATTAATATTTGTTTTGATCAATAATGTATGCGGCATTTATTTATTATATCCTAGTTGGCTTTTATTTGTGTTGGCATTCTTCGTTCATTTTGGTCTTTCGTCCATTTTATTCACTACACACTCGGGAGGGGGAGGGGGGGGGGGGGTGCAAGCGAGCCTGGCGGGAGAGAGGAGGGATCACAGGAGGAACCGGATGAAGACCCCGATGCAAGCGAGCCTGGCGGGGAGAGAGGAGGGAGCAGAGGAGGAACCGGATGAAGACCACTTTGTATCTGGAGATAGTGAACTTTGTATGAATTAAGAGTTGTATGTGAAACATTTGACACTTGCCACTATATGTGTATCTCGATCGGGCTCTAAGTAATGTGATGATGATGTTTATATTATATGTGTGCAATGTACATGCTATTTATATTATTTCTGCATATTTTTATATATAATCTATATAATATATGTATATTGTTGTATATAACATGTATGTATGTGTATAGCAGGCAGCACAAAATCTTATATAATACGAGCAAATTCTACGGCGCATCGAGGCACAGGTGTGCCATAGAATTCCTTAATTCTATGTCGCATGGGCTGGTGCGCTACATAATTCTTATTTTTTTTGCGAAGATTGCATAGAATAGGTATTTTGGTGCGTCACTGATGAGGCTTTTCCTACTAGTGTAGCCGCACGTAGCTTCGCCGGTGGCCTAATTGCAGAACGGCGGCGCGCCGTTTGTAGCAATGTCCATCGCCGTTTGTAGCAAGTCGCCGCCGCTTGTTGCAGCCATTGCTGACCCATGTATCAGCCGCAGAACCCCGTGGTAGCAGCAGCCTCCGCCAATTGTAGCAGTTGCGCCGCCGCCATGGCAAGTAGCAGATGGTGGGCGCTTATGTAGCAGCAGCCGCCGCCCTTGTAGCAGACGTCGACGCCACATGTAGCAGTCGCTGACGCCCATCGTAGCAGCAGCCTCCGCCTATTGTAGCAGACGTAGCCGCCGCGGCATGTAGCAGAGGCCGGCGACCATGTAGCAGTCGCCGCCCTTGTAGCATACGATGACCCCACATGTAGCATCCACCGACGCCGCTCGCAGCATCGGCTCCCGTCCCTTGCAGCTCGGGCAATGCAGGTCGCACCCCAGCAACTCCTCCGCCGCCCCCATCATCAGCGACGGTGCGGCATGTATCCTCCGGCGTCCATGGTGGCCTCAAACTAGCTGCCCCCATAGGTGTCGCTGTAAGAGAAGTCGATGATCTCGCGGTCGTGCTAGGATAGCGGCGGGACGAGCAGTAGGCATGAGAGAGAGGGCTTAGGGCGGCGAGGCGCAAGGTGATGAGTTTGGGCGCAGCGGCGCATCGCCAGTGGCCTGCGCACGGCCTGCGCACGGCTGGCGCATGGTGTTTTTTTGTGGTGTGTGGTTGAGGGAGTTGGGATAAGGGCATTTCCAATGGGGGGAAGCAAAGTACGCTGAGCGACCGTTTGCGTCCGCCGGGCCGAAAAATACGTGTAGTACCACCTCCAGTGGGGCGACGCAAAGTGACCGGGCCGTCCGCGACGACGCAAACCTGGCCTAAATATGCATCTCGGATACGTCTCTGCGGACGCGCAAGTGTCCGCTCGCGTCTGGCGGACGTTTCACCGGGCCCGCTTGGCAGCGACCCTCCGTCGATGCATCTTCTCAGGCGCGCCAGTGACTGGCGCCGAGGCGTCGCTTCGGCAGTTTGCGCCACGTTAATGGCGATGCCTCGCTTGCCAAGCGGCCGCCGCCCACCTCCGCCAACGCAGTAATGGCGACGCCACGCCCGTGGCCGTCTCCTGCCTCCGGCCTATATATAGAGGGCGCGCGTTCTTCTTCCTCATCCACTCCTCCAAACAAATCCTAACCTCAGCCAGACCCGCGAGAAAATCCATGGCGGATCCTGGTGCCCTGCGAGGCGGTCGAGGCCGCGGGCCTTGGCGCCCTCGGGGCCGGGGCCGGGGTCGCCGTGGTGAAGCAGCTACAGCCCGACGGTCAACCGAAAGTGAAACAATTCATTTGGAGGGTGGCACATAATAGTCTTCCTCTAAGAATGAATATCAAACGATGTGGCATTGAGTGTGATACACGTTGTGTCTGTTGCAAAAGGCTAGATGAAAATGGGGCTCACCTTTTCCTGAAGTGCAAAGAAGTAAAACAAATTTGGTGAAACCTACAGCTAGAGGAGATACGTGACCTGATGTGTACATGCAGAGATGCAAAATCGGTGGTACAAAAGGTCCTTGAACAGGATGAGGAGAAAAGTACATTGATCTGTTGTATGTTGTGGAGCGGTGGTGGCGAAGGAACAAGATTAATGCTGGAGAGACAGCAGGAACAGTGGACAACCTGGTTTATCAAATCAAGAACCTAGTTAATGATTCATTGCAGTTCTGTCGGAGCCGGGGCACAACTAAGACTGAAAAGAATATAGTTCAGTGGACTAAGCCGGAGGGGGAGTGGCTTAAAATAAACGCCGATGGGTCGTTCATGCAAGCGACACGAGAAGGCGGATGGGGCTTTGTTGTGTGAAACATCGCGGGAGAAGTACGTGGCTCAGGAGCAGGTTACCTGGCTAATACCGCAAGCGTTGCACATGCAGAAGCAGAAGCATGCGCACAAGCTTTACAAGCGGCTGTTACATGGGGGATGGTGAATGTGCAAGTTGAAACTGATGCACAAAATTTAGTTAAAGCACTCAGGGGGCAGGAGCTCGACCTGGCACCAGAGGGCGTCGTTTACCGTGATCTGCGCATTTTTATTCGTTTAAATTTGAACTTCGTTAAGGTTTCTTATGCTTCGTTAATGTAGCACATGCTTTGGCAGACTGTGGTGCTAGACAGAGAGAGTTGAGGCAGCTTTGGCCTGAATCTCTACCAAACGATGTAATTGTGCGTGTGGCCAGCGATCTAGCTGGGCCTGTTCAGTACTGGAATCGAGGTGTTCCATGTCAAAATAAAAAAAAAACTATGGTGTGTTTGCCTGTTTGCCAAAATGTACTGCAGTTGATAATATTGAGAAATATAGGACAAATTGCATGATACATTTTTTTGAATACTATCTCTAATATGCGAGGAGAAGGATATATATATATATAGATATGTAAGTGCTTGTGAACTTTTTCTCTATATTTAATTGCTGCCAGATATATATTTTATTAGCACTGAAATCATCCTAAGTTCACTATCCCCATAAAAGCTATATTAACTAGTTGATGCGGAAAGCTTTTAGAGAGATATATTCACTAGTCAAGTATTCATTGTTTGTTCTAAATAATCTATTGATCATGTGTTCTTAAATATACAATGCTAAAATCCCGTTAAAAGTTAATAATTAATGTGGCAAGCGTTTTTAGAGAAGATATATTAACTAGTCAAGTATTCATTGTCTGACCTAAATAATCTATTGATCATCTGTTTTTGGATATACGATGCGTGATTTATATAGCTATTAGGTGATAATCATTTAATTTTTTATCCCTCTAAGAACCATGCTGACATTCATTTTACACGATCCTTCTTCTTCTTCAGAAATTGCTTTTGCTGATGGCTAAGACTGGTCAAGTGAAGTGGGGAGTGATGATGGTCGTTGAAAAAATCCTGGTGGTGATAATGATGCTAGCAAGGAGTTTAACAGTGTTTATTCACTGTATATTTGGATATGTTTTTAGGATAACCCCTCCCTGCGGGTTGTGTGGGCCATCGTTGATTTGGTCAACCCCTCCCTGCGGGGTGGAATTGAACAATTGTGATTGTGATTCAAACCTTCCTCTATGATTTAATACAAGCCCAAGTTCAGCAATGTCAATTCGAATATGTTTCACCGTATGATCTCAATCAAAATCGCTGCAACGGAGCTACCAACCACCTTCTGGTAGCCTTTGACCTTGCCACCGTCTTTAAATTTGGGGACAGTTCTCGCTGAGCAAATGCCAACCTTCTCTCTGTTTCATAATGAAAGAAGCAAACATGGTTGTCGTCCTCCCCTGCCTCTTCCTCGTCCTCGTCCTATCGAGCCCACTCGGAAGCACCGCCGCCTACTCGGAGTACTCGTGCAATGCCACCATCGGAAACTACACGGCGAGCAACGCCTTCGGGGCCAACCTCGCGCGCCTCACCTCGGAGCTCGCTATCAACGCCTCTACCTCTCCGTCGCTCTACGCCTCGGCCGCCATCGGCATTGACCCGGACAGAGCCTTCGGCCTCGCGCTCTGCCGCGGCGACATCACGCACGCCGAGACGTGCTCTAGCTGCCTCGACGACGCGTTCCGGCAACTGCGGCGGCTGTGCGCCGGCGACAGGAACGCCACTTTCTACCACGACCTCTGCACCGTCCGATACTCCGGCGAGAACTTTCTGGCGCGGACCGACGACAACAGGCCGGTCATAAACGCCATGGACGCCAACGGGTCCACGTACGCCGACTGGGACAGCCGGAACGCGACGTCCCGGAGCTCCTTCCTGTCCCTGGTTGGCGCGCTGTTCTCGGAGATGGCGCTGTACGCCGCGTACAACTCCTCGGTGCGTCGGTTCGCCAGCGCCGTCATGTACATCAACCCGCAGATGCCGTTGGTGTACGGCCTCGCGCAGTGCACGCCGGACCTCTCCCCAGGACAGTGCGGACAATGCTTCCACGGCCTCGGGGAGCAGAACAAGCAGTGGTACGACGGCCGCGAGGGCGGCCGAATCCTCGGCGTCCGGTGCAACTTCCGGTACGAGGGCTACCACTTCTACGACGGCACAGCCAACGTCAGGATCGGCTTGCCGGATCACTCGCCTTCACCAACAGGCAATGGTGGTAAGGGAGATGGTGTACACGGCCTTTTTTTTTCTAGAGCCGTGTGGTTTTTACGTGATCGTCAATACTCCGTACTAGAAACTAATTGGTACGTTGGGGATAAGTTGGACATTCCACGTACGTTTTAGAACATACTTGGCGGTCACTTGGGGAGTTGTTAAAATTAGCTACGCTATTCAACTTGTTGAACAATTTCATGTCGCTAGTAATTAACACCGTTGTTGCTTATTTTCTTTTGTATCTTGCAGAAAGCAAGCACAAGAAGATCTTAGTAATCGTTTTATGTGCGTCTATTACGGTGGTCTTTTTTATGTTGGTAGGCTGCTTTCTGCTAATCAGAAGACTAAGAAAAGGAGCCGGTAAAGACGGCAAACACACAGCAAAAAAAATGCCTTTGTTTTTTTCCATACATTTGGCTCATCAGAATTTGTCTAATTACCTGCAAATGTTCAATCCAGGAGAGATGAAATTGGAACAAGCAGAGTCCAGGAGCATCTCGAAAACAGAGGAGGCCCTGATGCTCTGGAAGATCGAAGAGAGCGGCTCGGAGTTCACGCTGTACGACTTCCCTGAGCTGGGTGCTGCTACCGACAACTTCTCTGAAGATAACAAGCTCGGAACAGGCGGTTTCGGACCGGTTTACAAGGCATATATACACCATTTACCATCCAATGAAAAATGTTTATCGAAATGTGATTGATTGTTCGATCAGGCGCTAAGCTGTGCATTAGCATACTCACTTTTCAGTTTTTCCAGGGCATATTGCCTGATGGAACTGAGGTGGCGGTGAAGCGGCTCGGGGCGCAGTCAGGGCAGGGGTTTGTCGAGTTCAAGAACGAGATCCAGCTTATCGCCAAGCTGCAGCACACGAATCTCGTCAAGCTCCTGGGTTGCTGTGTGCAGGAGGAAGAGAAGATGCTCGTATACGAGTACATGTCCAACAGAAGCCTAGACTTTTTCATTTTTGGTAAGCTCCTTCTTTATATACTAGTAAAACGGCAAGTGGCCCACGCCGTTTGCACGTCTAGAAGCTGTAGATAGTTTTGCCTTTTCAGTTCACTTATTATTTACTCCCTCTGTTTTATTTAGTTTGAGTTATGGGTTTAGTCAAAGACAAAAAATACAAAGTTTGACTAAAATTATAAGAAAAGTTAATAATATTCATAATACCAAATACATATAATATAAAAACATAATATATCACAATTCTAACATAATAGATTTATATTGTAGATGTTGATATTTTTTCATAAATATTTAATCAAATATTATAAAATTTGACTTCAAATAAACCCATACCGTGAGGTAATTATGAGCGGAGGGAGTATCAGCTTCGATGTTCGCAAGACATTACGGATCTACAATTATCTTAAAGCTTGTTTCCAGAGTAGACTAGAGGAAAACTTAGTTTATAATGTACTATTTTCTTTTAAAAGGTGAAATTGCCTGTTGTCTACATAATCCAGACAATCACATTTATTAGAATCTAATTATTTGGTGTTTTTACATATCTTGCATCATCTAAAGTCTCTAAAAACCAACGACGGAAAAAAAAGAATGAAGCGCCTAGGCATCACGTATGCGATTACTTGATTGCCAACAAGCTCGGTTGAAAATATCTTGTAGTACCATTTTCATATGGTTGGACTCATACTTCATGTACCCCATGGTATGTATAGCCATTTGAATAACTTACACAAGATTAACAACTTCAATATTGTTAAAATAATATTATTGCTTTTATTTGAAATAGCACAACTTAAAGCACATACTTCAATCCGAATTGGAGCTTTAGTTCGAATTTGTTTTTTTTTGAGGAATTTTATATAATAGGATCATATGTACCTAGGAGCTCCCAGTCACATATTTCTGTCAGATTATTGGAAACACAAATGCATATGCATCTGGTGTGTACAAAACATATTTTTTAAAGTGAAAAAATTAGAAAAAAATCGCATGTAGAGGAACATGTTTTATGTGCGCACGTAAATTTTCACATAAAATCGACATTTTTTGTGCCCTGTGTATAAAAAATATCTCGACAAATGGATTATTAAACAATCAAAATTGTCTTTTTTACACATGGCACAAAACATGCCAATTTTTGCTCAAACAACTTTGTGAGCATGTAACATGTCAAGATATACAAGAGATAATTTTCATTTTTTCGACAATTTTTAATATGCTCAAAATACATTTCAAATAAAGGGTGATACACGCACCCGGGTGCAGAAACACCATGTCCTCAGATTATGCATTACTTAGTTGTATGATTAATAATAACTTGGTTGTCAGCTAAATGTATACGCGAGCAAGTACAATAAGGTACAATCAGCTTGCTATAAGAAATAAAATATTATATTTTTATTTAGTTGGAGGAGAGAGAATATGAGAGAGAATGTAAGTAAGCTTTTATGCAAGAGTCAGTTCTAGCACGTGCTCATAGATACTACGTGAGAGTGAAATGTGAGCCACATTTTGATAGAGTAGTTCATTCTTAGAGCCAACTATAGTATATGGTGGCTATAAGTTAGCTACAGATGACATGACAAATCTTTATAGCCATCTGCTAGCTACACTATTGTTCTTGCTCTTATAGATCAATGCAGATGTGCATGCTATTGTATTTTTGTTGAATGATATCATCAGTTACCTTCTTAATTATGGAACACACTTGAAGTTTCCACACTCTAAATATATGTTGATCATTGAGATGTCTAGAAGTATGTGAAACACTACCTGTAATTAAGTGGTAACTAGTTTCTGCTAATATGGCAATCATGGTAACGTAATTTGGCCACTAATTTGTCGAGAAACGTAAAAACATTGGACCTAGTTTTGAAAAATCTCGACGGGACAAACTTAGCGATGTAAACGGATTGCGGATCAAAATAACAGCGAGATATATCATTTTAAATATCTAAGATTAGCAAACAATGTGATGATGTCACCCATGAGGTGGCAGATTTCTCCATGCATGTTTTCTCTCATATAAAGATTTTTTTTAAAAAAGGTGCCACCGAATGTGAAGTGGGAGTTGTGCTGCGCCTTCAAGTAGAATTCTATTTTGATAATAATAGATAATTCACATGGTTCACATAAAAAAATATTTTTAATGTTCTTTCTGTGAATGTTTTTTTTGCGAGTATTCTGTGAATGTTGTACTAAACCTAACACCCATTTGTTATGCAGACGAAGAGCAAGGACGCTTGCTAGACTGGAAGAGACGACATCATATTATCGAAGGGATCGCGCAGGGGCTCCTGTATCTGCACAAGCACTCCCGGGTGCGCATCATCCACAGGGACATGAAGGCCAGCAACATACTTCTTGACCAAAGTCTTAACCCCAAGATCTCGGACTTCGGCATGGCCAGAATCTTCGGTTCAAACGTAACGCAGGCGAACACCAATAGGATCGTCGGAACCTAGTAAGAGCAACACAAATGAAACATCGATATTGCTATTCTATACTTAAGAAATATATTTCTAAGACAAAACCACCTCATCTTATCTGATTAAATTTGTGCAAGTACGAATGAATGGAAACACACCGGATAACTTTGAATATTTACTGAAAACTAACTCCTTCCAAAGTCAAATAAGATAGTTGCTCGTATATACTATTTTGCATTTTTAAAAATAGTGATGTCAATTGACTACTAATGCTCAATGCTTTCTGATGAAATCTAGTGGTTATATGGCACCTGAGTATGCTTCTGAGGGCATCTTCTCGGACAAATCCGATGTGTTTAGCTTTGGCGTGTTGCTGCTTGAGATAGTGAGCGGCAAAAGGAACAGCGGCCATGGCCAACACCACGGAAACTTTGTCAATCTCCTCGGCTACGTAAGTTCTGGTTGAAATTATTAATGGTAAATGTTAACAAGAGCATGCATGACAGAACTTTCCTAAACTACCTACACATTCCTTAAATTTTCCCTCTTCTGATTCCTGAACTAAATACACAGTGAGCGAATTGTCCATTGCCAAGACAGCGTGTTTGTTTTTTGGGATCTAAAGATTGAAAATGGGAGTTTAAGCGAGAGGAAACTTAGCACCCTCCATTGTTTTGTTGGTGAACCGTTCACGAGAGAAGTGGACAGAAAATTAATACTTCCCACACATCGTTTCCCAAGGGGGTCCGGCTATTCAACGGAGGGAGAGGAATTGGTGTTTAAATTTCTGAAAAGCCATGGGTATCTCACGTCCCTGTGCCGAGTGCAAGAGCCAGGAAACCCATGGGCATGCATAAATGGACGATTATTCAAACCTGGAAAGAACTTTCCCTCTAGTTCTCACCAGCAATTCCCGTCACACACCGAGCAAGGGATTGAAACTACTTGCTCCCTTCCGGTTCATAGGTTATGGAGCATATACCTAAATTGTTAAATTTATCAATATAATATAATTCTATACACAAAAATAATACAACATTTTTTAATAATATGTACACTCTATGTATTTCATAATATGTATACCTCTTATTACACTAGTTAAATTGACAATCTAGTGATACACATAAGACCTACAAAATGTAATGGAGGGAGTAACACTCCCTCCATTTATATATAAGGCCGCAACCTCACATTTCTGATACGAAAAAACACAGCCAACTAATAAATAACACAGTTATTCATATGGAAATACTCTTTTATTTTGGTCTAATTAAACATATTGTATGTGGCGCTTCTTTCTATGGTTGTATGCAACTTTTGCATTATTGAACACCGTCCTACAAGGTTTAAATATAATCAATTTTGCTTGATTAGTATTAGCGATCTTATATATTGGCAAAATATTTTTTTGATAGTAGCCTTACATATAAACACGGATGAAGTAACCGACTTCGCAAACTAAACCGTACCCTAATAAATTCTCTCCTCTAAACTTTGATTCCCTTCCCCTAATTTGGCCAAACAAGCCATGAGGTGCATATGCCCGGAGTTTACATTCCATAGAAAAAGGTAATTGTTGAGTTGCCATGTTTTGATTAACTCAACTTCTAATATGGGCTTCGATTAACGTTTGTGGCAGGCCTGGCAGTTGTGGAGGGAAGGAAGAGGGTTCGAGCTAGTCGACCGGAAACCGAGCGACTTCGACGAGGTGACTAGCATATTACGATGCATCAAGGTGGCTCTGTTGTGCGTGCAGGACAATGCCATGGACCGGCCAACGATGACGGATGTAACAACGATGCTGGGCAACTTGGGGGTGCGGCTGCCAGACCCGAGGCAACCGCCGCATTTCCAGCTTAGAGTCGCCCGTGTTGAAGAAGAAGATGTTTTGGGTGGATCGGGGGCACGTGCAACTTCAACCCACTTCACAGACTCATGCAGCACAAACGATATGACCATCAGCACCATCAAAGAAGGAAGGTAGAGACAGCATCGATCCCTACAGCAGTGTCTTCTCTTTGTGATCAAATGAGTAATGAGATCGATCCTTGTGGGTGGGAAGAAAGATCATTTTGGGTTCAAGATGTTTCTATCTGCTATGTGCCAAAATGAGAGCGAACTTTTGGTTCCAGGTTTTCATAGAGCCATTTATTATTGAATTGCAAATTTTTACTATTGAAGTTCTAAAATATTTTGAATTTTTCACATGTAAATTTGTTCTTTAAGTTTGTAAAATTTTGTTAATAGAGACCATTATTTGTATGATATGTCCAAAATTATAGATCTACAATTTTGCATTTTGGAGATGTTTTGTTTTTTAGATAAAAGGCAACTGGTGCCCAACTTTAAATTAATAAAGCTCATAGGTTTAACAGAGTACAAGACCTGCTACGGCATACAAATTCCCCAAATAAAAGTACGACATCTGGAGTCGGCCTCCCTGAATAGACCGAGGCAGATAAGCAACAAGAAGAACCTACAGAACTACTCCACCCTTGGCACATTTCAATCACGAAGAAGCTTGAGCTCGCTGATCACTCGTCTTGGCCAAGAACGATCCAGGGGTCTTGCAAGAAGCACCCACAGCTGTAGGAATAACATGGTTTTGAAAATGATGTTAAAGGAGTTAGCGGAGAGGAGGAGTTTATGTCCGGGGCCGTGGCTGCTCCTAGGGGACTTCAATATGATCATGTATGCGGAGGAAAAGAACAATGATCGCTTAGATAGACGCATGAAAAAAACTGTTAGGTCCCTCCTCTCCCGACCCCTCCCCAACCCCTCCTCTCCCGACCCCTCTCCAACCCTAACCGCCGCCGCCGGTAGCGCCGCCGGGGCAAAGACCCACGGGGCGTGGCGGCGGCGGGGGCCTTTCCTCGCCGGCGTGGGGGACGGCGGACGGGCTCTCCCTTCCTCAACGCTCGCTGATAAGGGATTAACTTATCAATGCCTACGGGTTGTAGACTAGGGTTTAGTTGGAAGTAGAGGGCAAGTAGATCTCGAAGGTTTCAGCCGGAAAAGTACTCGGCTGCTATGAAAACTAGGGTTGCGTGAAACAATGGATTGATCCCCTCTTTGTCCCTCGACTCCCCCTTATATAGGAGGCGGAGCCGAGGGTTTCGTGAAGTACAAGTTACAGAGTCCGGGACGGTTCAGAAACCCTCCCGCGATATTTACAAGTTAATATTCCTAATACAATTCTATCTTTCCAAACTATCTCTCGATTGGGCTTCTGGGCTTTATAAAACTTCGGGTTGTGGGCCTTCAGTAAACCCCGGGTACCTTCTTCGGCAGGCCCATTGGGGATGCCTATGTCAGTAGCCCCCGAGATTTTGCTTGAATCGCAGAGTCAGGGAAAATCTCCATCTTTACAATCTGCATATGATTTCTGCAATTCGACAAATTTTTATAAAAGAATTGTATATTGTACATGGATAACGGTAATTGGGGCTGGTTCATCTGACGGATCAGGTACCAGTTAACTGCTCTCGTAGCAATCCACCAACACCTACTTCAAACTCACGTCCCTGGACATGATCTCGGGATACTGGCGCAATTCGACATGTGCCGCTTAAGGTCTTACCAGATGACGAATTCCAGTCATGTTTTATCGGGTACCTAACGCGTCCGTTAGGATTTTTCTTCGCATCTGTTGATACGGAAAAAGTAGCAAAGTGCCGTCAGAGGCGGTGCCACGCTGCACAGGACGGATCCCGGGGACTTACCTTCGCTGAGTTTTGCGGCATTCAGAGATTATTTTGCGACTGAGGCACTCTGAGAATATATTGTCGGGTGCTTTTTCCGTCTGCTGGAATAGCACATTTTTTCGAGTCAATGGATGACTTATATTGTTTTTAACATAACCTCCCGATGGGAGTATATGAAGAGTTATTTTGATAACTCAGAATATGCTCATGAGGACTTATTCAAATTTCATCGGGCACGCGAACAGCGTTCCCGATGGGAGTAGCCCCCGAGGCTACAGCCAAGTGCTTGTACTTGGTTGTAGGCTCACCTTTTTAGCATCTTTGCCACTATATTGTCATATCTTATGCTTTTGTTCATATTTATCGGGTGCGCGAACAGGGCTCCCGATGGGAGTAGCCCCCGAGGCTACAGTCGAGGATTTATCCTTGGCTGTAGGCTCCAATTTTCTCTGCCGCTATATTTTTGAGGTGTCTCCTTCCAAACCATCTCCGTCAAACTTCCCAAAACCTTTTTATAAAGTAGCCCCCGAGCATTTGAACAAAAACTTGTATTTGGTCAAAGGCTCTCGAGATTACCACTCGTCTTTTACGCGCCACTTTTCATAAAATTCCAGCCGAAGTTTTCCTTGGTAAGGTGACATCAGTGCTGACGATAGCCACGATCCCTCTGTTGGAAAGACGCGAGAGCTGTCTCTTCCCTGACCTGCGGGCCCAAATTCTGCGACCTGTTGACACGTTACGCAAGTGGGGGACACACGTCCTCCGCTTTTCCTGGCACGCGCGTTGTAGCGCCTGTCCAGTTCCATCATGGTAAAAATACTGTTTTACCCCTTGATCCACGTGTACAACATCAAGTCCATTCGTAAATCATCCAACGGTGCGACGTTTTGACTGAACTCGCTATAAATAGGCTTCGTCTTCCTCCGTCAATCCCCTTCGCTTTGCCGCACCAAAAATCCTCTCTGCCCAAATCTTCCTTGCAACCACAAGAGCTCCAGCGCCCAAGCAATCACCTACTTCCTCCACGCCATTGTTGATGCCACCGTGCCCAAGACTCACGAGGCACAACGTTCCTGAAGCAACAATGGCGACGCCAGATCTGGGGAGCACGGAGTGGGAAAGATCGAAGATCTCCGCGCAGGACGTCAACCTGCTGAAAAAACTCGGCCTGAGCAAGAAGAAGGACGCGCTTCGCTTCCCCAGCGAGGAGAGCTACCCGACGCCTCCTATTGGTTATCGGGTTAGTTTCGTCGACCATCTCATCCGTGGCCTTGCTGCACCCATCCACGATTTTCTGCGTGGATTGCTTTTTGTGTATGGGCTGCAGCTTCATCATCTTACTCCCAACTCCATCCTCCACATCTCCATTTTCATCACTCTTTGCGAATCTTTCCTTGGAGTCCATTCTAACTGGGCTTTATGGAAACGTATCTTCCTTGTTCGCCGTAATGCCTCCCCCAATGTCGCCTATAATATAGGCGGGGTTGTTATCTGCGTCCGCCCTGACGTCGAGTATTTCGACGTCAAATTTCCTGACTCGGTCCAAGGGTGGCGCAAAAAATGGTTGTATGTTCTCGAGGAGTGCGGCGACTCGCTGGAACACAACATTCCTCCTTTTAGCGACAACGAGAAAATCCTCTGACGCCGCTCTCGGGATGCAGAAGCTACCGACGAAGAAAAGTCGGCGACAGAGGCGCTGATGACACGCATCCACGAGCTCCAGAATACTCGTGGAAAAGAGTTGTCGGGTATCCAAATTACGGCGTATTTCCTTAGGATTAGAGTGCAGCCTCTGCAGGCTCGCAAAAATCCCCTTTGGATGTATGCTGGCGACAAGGATGTGGATCGTCTGTCGACAAATTTATCGGTCAAGGATTTAGAAAAACTTGTCCGAAAAATTTCTTCGCTCAGCAAGAAAGACACCGTCCCGTCGTCTTGTCGCGTTACCCCATATAGCGCCACCAAAGCACTTCCACAGGTAAACTATTTTTGTCCTTTCAAAGTTTGGCATTTATCGACTACTATTTTGTGTTGAATTCCTTATTGTTGACATATCCACTTTTGCATTGCAGAAACACCAATTCCTATCTTCTCTTCCTCCGCTACCTGAAGGCGGGGAAGTCGAAGAACGGACCGTCGTCACTGACGACAATCAGGGTACTTCTCGCCCTGAGAGTGAAGTTGCGGGTTCTCACAAATCCGCAGCTTCCTCTGAAAAAGAAGTTGAAACTGAGGCTTCCGAGTCTTCACGTTCACTCCCTTCAGCTGCTTCCCCAAAGAATAAAAGGAAGAGGGATGAGCTCGAAGATTCCGGCACCTCCAAAGCAGGGGAATCTCCTGTCCAGGAGACTTCTCCCGAAAAAGAGAAAAAATCCTTCAACCCCTACGAGGATGCTCTTGTTAGCTCGTAAGTTTTACTTCGCCTTGTATTTTCTGTACTATATTGCTTTTCCTGTGTCTTCTTATACTATCTTTCGTCACGATAGCGGCGATGAGGAAGAAGAGCCCGTTGTCAATGTGACTGCTCTTACGAGCACGTCGCATACTCTGGTGCTGTCCGAAACTGGCCGTGCTATCGAAGAAACCTCTCCCCCTCGGAGAGATATAGTGGACTTGACTCCTCCCGGCAGCCCCCGAGCATCTTCGCCAAAGAGAGCAAGGACTGATCCTGTCGAAGGATCAAACCTTCTGCCCGGGAGTTCGTCGACTTCCGCTCTGGATAATGTAAGCATCTTTTTACCTCCTACTTTTACTGCTGTCAAACTTCTCTTCCTCTAACTTTTTATCCTTTTTTGCTTTCTCAGCCTCTAATGCAACAATTTATTCGTCTTGGTAGTCAATTTGTTGGGTATCGCGACCATGCGAATAGTTTGAAAGGTACTTCTCTTCTCTCTTTCTTGTTGAATAATTCTTTCTTCACAACTTGCTTTGTAACTTTTATTGCTGTGTTTTACCAGAGGCTCTCGCCAAAGCCAATAAGCGCACCGATGATCTTGCTCTCGAGCTGGCCAAGAGCGAAAAAGCACGAGAAAAAGCGGAGCTTGAATCTGCCTCAGTTGAGAGTCTTCGAAAGAGACTCCATGACGCTGAACATGCTTTAAGTCAACAGCTTGCTCGCGAAGCTGCCATCGCCGCGCGCCTGGAGTCGCAAAACCGACGCTTTGTCAGTAAGTGCCGCCCTTTTACTTCGAGTTGTCTTTAGCACTATTTTTATGTATATTTATTGATAACCCGAGACTTTTTTCCAGCAGGAAAACCAGCCAAGAATATGGGCTTGAAAAGCCAGAAAATGACCGTCTCCTCGACGCCCTTTCTCTCCTCGAAATTTATGGAGATGAAGTGCGCCAAAGCATTTCTGATGCCAAGGCGGCGTTTTCTCGGCTCTTCCCCTACTTCTTCCCGAAGACTGATGAGCCCAACACTTTTGCTGCGCTTGCCAGTCGCTTCATTCCGAAGGAATATCTTGGGCTAGCTCTTCGGCAAGAAAACCTGAAGATTGGCGTTGAAGGCACCATTGCTTTGGTTGCCGAAAGCCAACAGCACGTCGATTGGGCCAAAGTTGGTGATGCGAAGAGTATGGAGACGAAGAAATGGCAATCTTTGATCAAGGCCGCCAAGCCAAGCTCGAAGAAAATCCTCGCCTTCCTCGGAAACAAACCAACGCCTTCCTCCAGTTCCACCAAACCGGAGGTCAAGTAGATTGCCCTGCCTATCTTGTTTTTCCCTTTTCTTTCTTTTGACGACTGTCGCCGTAGATGTAGCTTGCGACAGCCTATGGTTGGTTCACTAGGACCCGACCTTTTGTAAGAACCATGTAAATATACTGAAAATCAATGGGATTATATTTTTATGTGATGATTGATGTCAAAATTCTCTTTTCCAGTTGGTATTTGACAACTATACTCCGACTCATCCTTCCGATGCTTTGCCTACTTCCTCTTGCTCGAAGAAAATATCAGCTGATGTTGAGTTCGTTGAGGATTCTTCGGGTATGGATCCAGCACATGACTTGAAAGAAATCCGCCAACAGCTTCAATCGATGAAGAAACAGGTACTCTTGACAATGGAGCAATCTCGAAAATCGTCGGAGAGGGAAAAGGTTGCGCTACAGCAGGCTCAGGAAGCTATAGCTTCAAAAGAAGCCGCAGTAGCTGAATCTACACATGCTACCTCCCGAGAGAATTTTATGCTCGAGTTGATGACTGAAGCAAGTTTGGAAATGGCAGGTATACTTCTTAAGCCTTGATGACCCACAAGTATAGGGGATCGCAACAGTCTTCGAGGGAAGTAAAACCCAATTTATTGATTCGACACAAGGGAAGACAAAGAATACTTGAAAGCCTTAACAGCGGAGTTGTCAATTCAGCCGCACTGAAACAGACTTGCTCCGCAAGAGTTTATCAAGAGTACGCTTTATAGCAAGTAGCAAGATGGTGAAATAACAAAGAACAGAAAGTAACAAAGACAAG
>NC_061514.1:278798544-278873513 GCF_022539505.1 Lolium rigidum | reverse complement strand
TCGCCGCGTGTGACCAGAAGAGCATTGCGGGCCGTCGCTCGGAGGGGTCTCAGCCAGCCGCAGCTCTAGACTCTTCCCGGCTCTACTAGTGCTGACTGTCGCTGCCCGACGGTGGGTTTTGGCGGTCAACACCTTCTTCATCGACAACTTATCAGGTCACTTCTCTTGAAACTATATTTTTATTCGGTCACATCTTATGTACTTTACTTGGAGCGTCTGTGTGCTTTTGTTTGTGTTTTTGTTTGAATAAATGCTTGTGTGGGAGAGAGACACGCTCCGCTGTTGCATATGAACACATGTGTTCTTAGTTCTATCTTTAGTGTTCATGGCGAAGGTTGAAACTGCTTTGTTCATTGTTATATGGTTGGAATCGGGAAATGCTACATGTAGTAATTCTAAAATGTCTTGAATAATTTGATACTTGGCAATTGTTGTGCTCATGTTTAAGCTCTTGCATCATATACTTTGCACCTATTAATGAAGAAATACATAGAGGTTGCTAAACTTTGGTTTGCATATTTGGTCTCTCTAAAAGTCTAGATAATTTCTAGTATTGAGTTTTGAACAACAAGGAAGACGGTGTAGAGTCTTATAATGTTTACAATATGTCTTTTATGTGAGTTTTGCTGCACCGGTTCATCCTTGTGTTTGTTTCAAATAACCTTGCTAGCCTAAACCTTGTATCGAGAGGGAATACTTCTCATGCATCCAAAATCCTTGAGCCAACCACTATGCCATTTGTGTCCACCATACTTACCTACTACATGGTATTTCTCCGCCATTCCAAAGTAAATTGCTTGAGTGCTACCTTTAAATAATTCAAAATTTATCACCTCTGATTTGTGTCAATGTTTTATAGCTCATGAGGAAGTATGTGGTGTTTATCTTTCATTCTTGTTGGGCAACTTTCACCAATGGACTAGTGGCTTCATCCGCTTATCCAATAATTTTGCAAAAAGAGTCGCGCGGGGTTCCCAACTCCCAATTAATCAACCTTCATTAATAATTCTCTTCACATGTTTTGCTCTGATTCATCGAGTAAGCAACTTAATTTTGCAAATAGACACTCCTTCATGGTATGTGAATGTTGGAAGGCACCCGAGGATTCGGTTAGCCATGGCTTGTGTAAGCAAAAGGTTGGGAGGAGTGTCATCCATAAATAAAACTAAAATACATGTGTAAACAAAAGAGAAGAGGGATGATCTACCTTGCTGGTAGAGATAACGTCCTTCATGGGAGCCGCTCTTTGAAGGTTTGTCTGGCAAGGGGGTTAGAGTGCCCACTACCATTCGTTGACAACAACAAACACCTCTCAAAATTTTACTTTTATGCTCTCTTTATGTTTTCAAAACCAAAGCTCTAGCACAAATATAGCAATCAATACTTCCCTCTGCGAATGGCCTTTCTTTTACTTTTATGTTGAGTCAGTTCACCTATCTCTCTCCACCTCAAGAAGCAAACACTTGTGTGAACTGTGCATTGATTCCTACATACTTGCATATTGCACTTGTTATATTACTCTATGTTGACAATTATCCATGAGATATACATGTTACAAGTTGAAAGCAACCGCTGAAACATAATCTTCCTTTGTGTTGCTTCAATACCTTTACTTTGATTTATTGCTTTATGAGTTAACTCTTATGCAAGACTTATTGATGCTTGTCTTGAAGTACTATTCATGAAAAGTCTTTGCTTTATGATTCATTTGTTTACTCATGTCATTACCATTGTTTTGATCGCTGCATTCATTACATATGCTTACAATAGTATGATCAAGGTTATGATGGCATGTCACTCCGGAAATTATCTTTGTTATCGTTTACCTTCTCGGGACGACAGGGAACTAAGCTTGGGGATGCTGATACGTCTCCGACGTATCGATAATTTCTTATGTTCCATGCCACATTATTGATGATATCTACATGTTTTATACACATTATATGTCATATTTATGCATTTTCCGGAACTAACCTAATGACGAGATGCCGAAGGGCCAGTTCTCGTTTTCTGCTGTTTTTGGTTCCAGAAATCCTAGTAAGGAAATATTCTCGGAATCGGACGAAATCGAGGCCCAGCATCCTATTTTCCCACGAAGCTTCCAGAACACCCGAGAGTCGCCAGAGGGGGCCCTGTGGGCCCCAGACGATAGCCCGACGCGGACAGAGGGGGGGCCGCACCCCCCTAGCGTGTCACCGCCTCGTTGACCTTCCGACTCCGCCTCTTCGCCTATTTAAAGGTCCCTCACCTAAAACTTCGGGACGGAAAAGCCACGGTACGAGAAACCTTCCAGAGCCGCCGCCATCGCGAAGCCAAGATCTGGGGGACATGAGTCTCTGTTCCGGCACGCCGCCGGGACGGGGAAGTGCCCCTGGAAGGCTTCTCCATCGACACCACCGCCATCTTCATCAACGCTGCTGTCTCCCATGAGGAGGGAGTAGTTCTCCATCGAGGCTCGGGGCTGTACCGGTAGCTATGTGCTTCATCTCTCTCCTATGTACTTCAATACAATAATCTCATGAGCTGCCTTACATGATTGAGATTCATATGATGATGCTTGTAATCTAGATGTCATTATGCTAGTCAAGTGGGTTTTACTTATGTGATCTCCGGAGACTCCTTGTCCCACGTGTGTAAAGGTGACAAGTGTGTGCACCGTGTGGGTCTCTTAGGCTATATTTCACGAATACTTATTCACTGTTATGAATGGCATAGTGAAGTGCTTATTTATATCTCTTTATGATTGCAATATGTTTTGTATCACAATTTATCTATGTGCTACTCTAGTGATGTTATTAAAGTAGTTTTATTCCTCCTGCACGGTGTAATGGTGAAAGTGTGTGCATCCGTGTTAGTACTTGGCGTAAGCTATGATTATGATCTTTTGTAGATTATGAAGTTAACTATTGCTATGATGGTATTGATGTGATCTATTCCTCCTACATAGTGTGAAGGTGACAGTGTGCATGCTATGTTAGTACTTGGTTTAGTTGTGTTGATCTGTCATGCACTCTAAGGTTATTTAAATATGAACATTGAATATTGTGGAGCTTGTTAACTTGAGGGTTCGTGTAATCCTACGCAATTAGTGGTGTTCATCATCCAACAAGAGAGTGTAGAGTATGCATTTATTTATTCTGTTATGTGATCAAAGTTGAGAGTGTCCACTAGTGAAAGTCTAATCCCTAGGCCTTGTTCCTAAATATCGCTATCGCTGCTTGTTTACTCGTTTTATCGCGTTACTACTCTGCTGCGTTACTACTCGCTTGTTTACTCGTCCCGGGCAAAGCACTTTTCCGGTGCCGTTGCCACTTGCTCATACTTATTTATACCACCTGTATTTCACTATCTCTTCGCCGAACTAGTGCACCTATTAGGTGTGTTGGGGACACAAGAGACTTCTTGCTTTGTGGTTGCAGGGTTGCATGAGAGGGATATCTTTGACCTCTTCCTCCTTGAGTTCGATAAACCTTGGGTGATCCACTTAAGGGAAACTTGCTGCTGTTCTACAAACCTCTGCTCTTGGAGGCCCAAAACTGTCTACAGGAAAAGGAGGGGGCGTAGACATCAGATACATACATGAGTGATTTATTTTTATGTTAAATCCCTTTCCCCGGAGTATTATTAAGACTTGTGTATTTAAATATTTATACCTTAGGCAGTAATTTATAATCTTTAAATATTATTTAAATATGTTTTTCCATAAAAGGTAACGATTTAGGAGTAATAGAATTTTCCTTTGGAAAATATTTGTTTCAAATAAAATAATTTGAAATAATATAATTTTTTCATTTTTTAAATATTTATTTAACAAGAAAGGTTTTGGAATATTAGAATATTTCCTTTTTTTGAAAAATATTGGTCTTAAATGAAAAGATTTGGAATAATAAAATTTTCTTTTGAAAATATTTGATTATTAAATATTTAAATTCATTTGGAATTTTCCTTGATTTTTATATCAAAGGAAAATTTCAAATTTCAAATTCCAAGTTTAGAATTCAATTCAAAATTTCCAAAATTTAAACTTGTGTTCTTTATTTATTTTTTTATTTTATTCTGGTTGAGAATTATTTTTAGTCTATTATTCCAATTTTCTTGAATTTTTGGAGGTATTTTTAATTTATTTGGTATTTTCAAAGTGTAAGAGTTACTTGAATTTTTAAAAGACCAAACTGCTCCTGGGCCCACCTGCAGGGTCAACCCACTTGGTTGAACCGGACCGGCCGAACGACCGGCCTCATTCCCGTCCTCTCTCTCACTCGCACGAACCCTAACCCTAATCCTCTTGCGACTCCCGTGGCGATGGCATCACCGCCACGGTCACCGCCACTCTTTGGCTGACTCCGACGGTTCCAGAGCTCGCCACCGGTCGCGTTCGACGCAACGCTTGACGGTGCATCTATCAATCCACGTTGATCTGATCCTCCTCTCCTCTCCTTCCCATGCACAAGCTCTCCCGTGCCTAGGGTTCGCGAGTTCATCGATGATTTCCGTCGATCTGGGTTCCTCAGACTTGCTGGTGATGTTCGTCGTCCTCTCTGGTGGTGGTGCATGGCTGGCACCGGCCTGGCCACGGTTTGGCGCCGCCGTGGCTGGCCTGTGCCACCGTGCCGCCATGGATGCCACCATGAACGCCTTCATGTACTACTGTATCGCCTTCTTCTCCTTTCTCTACTCTATCTCCTCCATCTACTTGAGCTCTAGCTACTGGTTCATCTGTCGCTTGTGCTGCTGCTTCCTGTTGCGCATGATGTGCTCTACTGTTGCCACTCCTAAGCCTACTGCTTCTATTCTCATACTGGTCTAGGCCTACTGTTACTATGATCATGCTTGGTTAATCCTACTGGATCATTGTGCTAGCCTAGTTCTACTTGTTCATGCTCATGTGCTAGCTTAAATGCTTATTGTTTGCTTTGCTGTTAGCAGTGGTTAACAGCCTGTTACTTATGGTGCCTGTGGTGCTCTCATGTGGCATGTACTTGATCCAAATGATCCATTTGGATCACTCTATGCTAGTGGCTAGGTTACTAGTTCCATTCTTGGATGATTTGGATGCTTGTCTAAGCTACTATAATTGTCTAAGCTTGCTCTAGCTGCTTACCATGTGTTGGTGAGCTGTTGTTGCCCTCCATAGCACATTGATTATGAATCAATGGCTAGGATGCATTTGGTTATCTTACTAGTTGCCTCACTGTGACGCTATTACTTGTTCGACAATGAATTATCTTGTATTCATGTACTGGTTAATTATATGTATATGAACTGCTTATGCAGTGTTCATTATATCCATGGATTTGTGTTAAATGATATCTCCAATATCAATTGAAAGATATATATATATATATATATATATATATATATATATATATATATATATATATATATATATGGTCCGAATCCATCCTGGATAGTGATGACTTAAGATTTTTAGCTGCTGGATGGCTTGTGGTTGATGTGACCATAGTAGCTCTAGCTACTGCTTGGGTTGCTCTCACTGTTGGATCATTATTTGCTGGCTAAACTCATTATATCATGCACAGTAGGGTATCATATTCATATGAATGCCACTGTGACTTGTTTGTGAAGAAAATACATATTAACTGATGGTTTAATTGGCTAAGAATAGCTAGGTGGTCTCTGTAGCTTCTAGTATCTATGTACCACTCTACTGATTTGCTATATGTGCATCTATGTTCATCTATTTGCAGATAAATAGTCTCTGGATGGTGTATAGATCTATTGGCTCTCTTTCTGCCAGTAACTCTTGGTCAAACCAAGTGATGTTTAAAAACCTTTTCATGAGCATCTGCTCGTGCATATGCTGTGTGAGCATGCTAAGAGATGGATTGGATCCACCGGATCCACTCCACGTACAAGTTTTACCTTGCTCCATCTCCTAGATGATCATGTTTGGTTATTGTTGAGCTTTGCTTGATGGTTTTGATTTACTTGTCCTTCTCCTCCTTGCTCCTGGATGATCTTGCTTAAGTTACCATGTCTCTGGTTGGTTTGGAGAAACTGGATGGTTTCTAGGGTTTGTTGTGTTTTTGAGCAAGAACAACTATGAACTGCTACAGCTCCTTCGTTGCTGCTTGCTGATGTTGATCTGGTCAATTTGGATGGCTTCACCAGTTGTCTCTGCCTATTTGTAGTGGCTTGTGCTACTACCCGGCCTTGACACACATACCTGTGCAATGTTGATGACTAGGCCATGGTGCCTAGCTGTTGAGCATGCAGTGTATCTTGTGAGTAGTGTGTGTGCTTGAGGTGGAAACTTGAGCCCATCGTTGCTCCACCATGGTCTGCTGATGTTTATCTCTCTTTGGCACGATTTTGGACACGACACTGGCACTTGTATTATCACCCTTCTGGTCTATTTCTTTGTATTTGCAGGTTAAAGACTTCAATTGATCTAGGGACTAGAAGATCAAAGACTTGTAGTGTAGGATTTGTAGTTATAGATCAACTTGTAATCTTCTTTTATTTCTTTTATTCTATTGCAAATTCTTTTATATAAAAATATTGTAAATATAATGTATGTGTGTTTGTATGATCAATAAAGCTCAAGATTTTCCTTAAGAGATTTTATTATAATTTGAAATTCGTTTGTGAATTATTTTGTGTAAGTGTGATGTGGTTTTGAATTATGAATTCATAATTCATTTATATATTGATTGCTTATGCACTTTTATGTTTCAATTCAACTTTGAAATGCTAAATCAAATTCTCCTCTAAAACCATAAATTTCAGAATAGTTCATGTCGAAGTTTATAGCACTCACCTTGCTCTAACCCTAACAGCAACGAGAGAGAAACCTCGACCCCCCCTTAGGTTTTATGCAATAAGGCACGAAAATTTCCCCCGTTTTGCGATGAATTGCACATCTCATTTCTAAATCTAACCCTCGTTTGTCCTTTGTTCTGGTATATTACATTTGCGTTGTTGCAGAGGTTGGGTGTAATCGATATCTATCGATATTAATATATTCTCTTTATCGAAAAAATCAACATGTATATTTACGTTGTTTTGGGGCATCACTAATTTAATGATGGACTAGGGAACGCGGACTTGCAGCACCCATGCATAATAGTGCCTAGTTTTTGAAAAATGTTGAAATATGTGGTTTGAAGCTTCAAAAAAAATTATGTGAATAGGTATATATGGTCTACGTATTTGTGCAGAGTTTCTGTAAAAATCCGTCAAATTTTGATCTAAAAAAAAGTACTCTGTATATCCTTTCCTTAAGGACCAAACACCTTTTAATACACAATTCAACGAACCAAACACCTTACATATAGTACAATTTGATTACTCCAAAGTTACAATACCATGAACCAAACACCTTATAACAATTCTGAGAACAAATAAGCATATTTACGGAAACAGCAAGGCTTGTTGAGGTGGCTCTAAAACTCATCTAGGGTTTCGTCCCTCTCGTCGGCGATGATGCTGGTCCGCTCCGCCTCCGGTGCCCTTGGGGCTTTGGAGGTGTGGCGGACCGCGGCCTCTCGCCGGCGGGAATGTTTCAGTTTTCTGTTCTTCGTTTAGTTTGTTTTTGGTGTCTTTTTCGGGATGGTGAGGCGGAGGCTACTTCCTGAAGTCAGAATAAGGTCTTCCCCGTCCTATTCTCGTTCTGGTGGTGCATCTAGCACCGGCGGAGGACGCGTGGAGTTGTGTGTCCGGCGGATCCCCCGTGATCCGATCGTCTTTCGTGTTCGATTGTGTGATTTCAGGTTAGTCTCTTTTGATCTACGGTTGTCATCATTGGTGATGGTTGCTGCTCTGGTGCGCTGGTCCTTTGGGCCTTAGCACGACGACTTTCCGTCTGTCTACTACAACAAGCTCTACTACGACAAGTTTTGCCTAACTTCGGTGATGGAGGGGTGAGGATGGCGGCACGCCTTCGGCTCGTGCTAGCGTCTGTAGTCGTCGCTAGGTGGTCCAACGACCTACTTGTAATTTTTATTACTTTTAGGCATCTTTGTACTACTATTGATGATTATTAATGGATCGGTCGAATTTTCGCAAAAAAGAAAAATTCTACTCCCCCGTCGTTTCCTTGCGGAGACGGACACTAGTCGAAGGTGTCGTGTTCTGTTCAAATAACCTCGTACAAGATCTTCTCATTAGCGTGTCCAGAGTCCAAACCCACGGAGTAGCACATCCATATCCCGTGCTTCCTTTCAAGTATGGACCGTCAAAGCGATCGCCACCACGTCGTGAACATCCAACTCGGATGCACCAACGCCGCCGGAGAATCCACTAGCTCACAGATGGCCGACGGCATGGGCGGCGGCGGTGATCTGATGGTCCCAGCGTTGCAGCCACCCGCTACCTCGAAGGAGGGCAACGTGGGCGAGTACTGGTACCACGGGGACACGGCGGCCTACAACCACGACGAGGAGCAGCACCAAGAACAAGAAGCGAGGGACGACCGCAAGAAAACACGGCCGCCGCGTTATCATATATGGGTGCGTGCACCATCAAACTAATTTCTTTCGGTGTTTCTTCTAGTCTAGCGGTAACTTCTTTACATGCTGTATTATACTCTGATCTCTGATGGCTGCCTTTCTATTATTTTTCTCAAGACAAGTTACTATTTCATTCCTCGCATGGCAAGACAACAAGTCACATATGTAACTTCAAAGTAAATTTAAGATTACAATTCGAGATCCCTATTTATTTAATTTTGCCGTGAATTACATTCTGTTTATTTCATCACGCTGCGTGCACGCCGGCCCTCACCTTTGCTCCTCGATCTGGTTTTGCAGCTATTTTTCGCATGTTTGTACCTATTAGGCATTGGCGTGGGAACGGTTCTCGGCTCGTCTTTTTCCGATGCGATGAAGGGCCGTGGCGAGGCAATGCAGCTATTAGGGCTCGCACTAGGCATGTGCATACCGGTGACGGCGGTTAGTGTGATTTTTGGCCCTTTCATGTGCTTTACTGATGATGATGATGATGAAGACGATGATGTATGCTAGTTGCACGGAAAGAGCTAAAATTCCTAGAAATCTTAGTTGGGATGTTTAATTCTCATCTTTGGCAGTATATGGCCTCGAATTAGCTAGTTCGTAATTCGGAAGTATCGTCAAAATTAGATGACGGCAATTTGTAGTTCAATTTTTTGTTTGAAATAAAAATGTTATCCCATATTACTCTCTGTTGAATCTTATCCAAAGATTGAAAGCACTATCATTGTTCCGTGATTTATGTATTGGTGGTTATTTGTGATATGTGATTAGAATTTGCTAAGGTATCGAGTTGGTGACATTGAGCACACAAAATATTGAGAAGTAGACACAAAATAGTAAACATGCCAGTGCGTGTGTGTATTTTGGTCTCGATTTGTAAGCATATTTCAGTACTGCGTATCGTTCAACCATTTGGAACGACATCGAAGTAACGGCTTATGTATAAAAAATAGCTACCATGAAGGGAAAAAAATCGTTGTTCTTACATGTCATTGTAGCTTTTAGCCCAAAATCTAGATATTACTTACCCTGCCAGTGCTTTCGCTATTTAGTATCGATTTGAAAGCATATGTCAGGCTTTCAGCACTATGTATTGTTCCGCCCGGTTTGGAGCGTCATTGAGGTAACATCGGGCCACGGACTTATGTCTAAAAATATAGCTACCATGAATGGCAAAAAAAACATTGTTCTTACGATGTCACAGTAGCTTTTAGCTCAAGAATCTGATACTGCTTTACCCTATTATTGCTATCGCTATTCAGGGGCATGTTGATATGTCCTGAAATATAAATGTCACATTGTTCTCATCTTAGCCTGATTTCTGCACAATTAAGATGCACATAGTCGCACACAATCGCCAAAAATACGCAAAACTGATAAAAGGCCCAATACAAATCAGCACTCAAGAGAGAGAGGATCGAAGCCTATGGTAATGGAGCAAGCCTCAAACTATGTTGTCACACATGTTAGCCGGCGCAGCCGTTTTAAGCCTATATGGGGGCGCCGGTTGCAAAACAGAAATATGGGCTGAGCGCCTCCCAGTCGCGGCCCCTACACTAAAAAAATTGAATTTTTGAAATTTAACACAATTCATAGAAACCCGGCGATTCATATATAGTTCGGCCATACTTGGCCAATATTTGTACCAATTTAAAAACATAGATTAAGAAAAACTAGTGACTGTCGTCGTTGCCGCCACGCCCTAGCCCTAGGCGGCGGTACATCGCCGCCGCGTAGTCCTCGTCGTCGTCGGGCTCCTCCTCCTTCGGCAGCGGGAGGTAGCTGCAGCCCTGGTCGTCGTCCCCGCGCCTCCCGCGCGGCCTGCTGGACTGGCCATCGTCGTCATCGCTTTCGAGGTTGATGATGAGGCCGAGGCGACGACAACGCTCCTCCTCCGCGCGGTGGTAGTCCGTCGCGCTCCACGCCTCGGCGAAATCGTCCGTCGCCACGAAGGATTCCAGCTGGGCTTGGCACAGCCCAGGGAAATCCTCTGGGTCGTCCTCCACCTTGACGATGGACGCCTCCGCCTTGTACTCCGGTGGTGGCGTCCACTCGCGCTGGCGTGGCGGAGATGGCTGGCGCCGCTTGCGGATGACGAGGGCGCTGACGCCACCGCCATGGCGGTGCCTGCGAGAAGGAGGTACCTCCTCCGGCTCGTCCTTCACCGTCCCCAAGAACCTTGGCGACGGCGTGTTGTGCGGCGAGTACCTCGACGAGGACCCACGCGCCGAGGAGGAGGATTAGCGCCACGCCACCCACTGGCCGTCGTTGCCTCGCGGCGGCGCCAGCTGCAAGTGTCGTGGCGGCATCTGCATCGGCGGGTCGTTCCGTCGGTGATGTAGCAAAGGACCCACGTGAGGGTCCTCCTAGGCGCGCTACACCACCGCCACCATCCACTGATATTGTGGTTAGCCGGTGGGTCGCCATTGTCGTCGTAGGCGGCGAGGCGATTGATACGTCCAAAACGTATCTACTTTCCCGAACACTTTTGCTATTGTTTTGCCTCTAATTTGTGTATTTTGGATGCAACTAACGCGGACTAACGCTGTTTTCAGCAGAACTGTTCTGGTGTCTCGTTTTTGTGCATAAATCCAACTTTCAGGAAAAACCTCGGGATTTTGACGAAAGGGCCTATTTTCCCAGAATAATGACGGAGCCAGAATGACAATTGAAGTGGAGGCCCGAGGGCCCCACACCACATGGCGGCGCGGCCCAGGGGGGGGGCGCGGCCATGTGGTGTGGCCCCCTCGGCCGGCCTCCGACGCCCCCCTTCGGACTACTTGTTCGCCTCGACCTAAAAACGCACGGGGAGAAGTCGAAGTCGCCAGAAACCCTCCAGAACGCCGCCACATCGCGAAACTCCGTCGCGGGAGCCGAAGTCTCCGTTCTGGCACTCCGCCGGGACGGGGAATTGGAGGAGATCATCACCGCCATCACCGCCAACGCCTCTCCATCAACCAGCAATGTTTCCCCCATCCATGTGTGAGTAATTCCCCCGCTGTAGGCCGAAGGGGATGGTAGGGATTGGATGAGATTGGTCATGTAATAGCATAAGATTGTTAGGGCATAGTGCCTAGTGTCCGTAGATGGTACTTTTATGATATTGTTGCAACTTGTTATGCTTAATGCTTGTCACTAGGGCCCGAGTGCCATGATCTCAGATCTGAACATGTTATTATTTCATCATGATATTCATTGTTTATGGTCTTACCTGCAAGTTGTATACACATGTTGCTGTCCGGAACCAATGGCCCCGAAGTGACAGAAATCGGGACAACCGGAGGGAATGGTAGCGATGTGAGGATCACATGTGTTCACGGAGTGTTAATGCTTTGCTCCGGTACTCTATTAAAAGGAGTACCTTAATATCCAGTAGTTTCCCTTGAGGCCCGGCTGCCACCGGCTGGTAGGACAAAAGATGTTGTGCAAGTTTCTCATTGCGAGCACGTACGACTATAATTGGAACACATGCCTATTGATTGATTAGTACTTGGACACTGTTTTATTATTATCTGCAAATGCCCTGCTATGATTGTTACATGAGTTTCTCTCATCCATGCAACGCCCGTCATCCGTCCCCGTGCCTACAGTATTTTAATCCTGCTGTTTACTAAAATCACTACTGCTGTCTTTGTTACTCTGCTGCTGTTATTTCACTACTGCTACTGCTATAAAACTGTTACTACTGATAAACTCTTGCGAGCAAGTCTGTTTCCAGGTGCAGCTGAATTGACAACTCCGCTGTTAAGGCTTTCAAGTGTTCTTTGTCTCCCCTTGTGTCGAATCAATAAATTGGGTAATACTTCCCTCGAAGACTGTTGCGATCCCCTATACTTGTGGGTCATCAAGACTATTTTCTAGCGCCGTTGCCGGGGAGCATAGCTTTATTTGGAAGTTCACTTGGATTGATATTGTTCGCTGCAAATTCTCCATCATGGGTAAACCTCGCGATACTAAGGTCGCCATATTACCATCCACTACAAGAAAAGGTACAACTCCGAGTACCTCTGCTGCTCTTGATTCACCATCCGTGATTGATAAACTTGTTTCACCGCCACATGCTTCAAATGCTGGTACTTCTGCTGAATCTGAAAACTCTCATAATACTGATAATATTTCTGCTGTGCTTGATGATAGTGGTTCATTGGGAACTTTTCTAGATGCTAGAATTGCTAGGTCTAAACAAATTGAAAATGCTGAAACTCCTGATGTTACTACACCTGTTAATTCACCTGAATTTGAATACTCTAGTGATGATCTTGATGAAGAATATGTGGAACTTGATGATGATTTTATTGAAAAATGCCATGCTACTACTGATGCAAGAAAAATTAAAAAGTTGCTTGCAGAACATACTGTTAGATATAAACTGTCTCCTGATCCTAAATTTGCCACATCTCCTATAAACATTAAGGATAAAGATTATGATTTTTCTCTTGATCTATCTCATATAGCTATTGTTGAGAAAACACCCTTTTGTGGTATCTGAAAAAGAAAGTGTCTGTTGAACACATGACTGAGTTATCTACCTTGAGTAGCTTATTTTCTGATGATGTTAAGATGCGTACTTACTTTGTTGCTAAAATTTTTCCATTCTCATTAAAGGATGACGCTAAAACTTGGTATAATAGTTTGCCACCTAGATCTATTAAAAGTCCAAAAGAATTGCTTGATGTTTTCTTCCGGAAATACTTTCCTGCTAGTGCTCAACATGCTGCTTTGCAGAGAGTTTATAATTTTGATCAGGGAGATGAAGAGAAATTGCCTGAGGCTTGGGCGAGATTTTGCTCTCTTATTAGAGCTCTGCCTGACCATGATTTAGAAAAGCATGATTTACTTGATATATTTTATAGTGGACTAACCATTGAGTCTAGGGCATACCTGGATAGTTGTGCTGGTTGTGTTTTCAGGAAAAGAACTCCAGATGACGCTGAAGAATTATTGGCTAAAATAGGCCGGAATTATGATGATTGGACTACGCCTGAACCAACTCCAACGCCAATAGTGAAGAAGAGGGGTTTAATTAAATTGAATGATGAAGATATGAGGGAAGCCAAGAAGTCTCTCAAGGAGAAAGGTATTAAATCTGAAGATGTGAAGAATCTACCTCCTATAGAAGATATATGTGAGATAATTCCCCTTCATCCATGATTGAGGTAAATTCCCTTCAACGCTTTACTAGGGAAGATATTCCGTATTCAAAACCTCCTGCGCAATGCTTAGATGAGTTTGATAATTATATTGTTAAGCAAGAAAATTTTAATATGAGAGTAGAGAATCATCTAATGGAAAATTCTCAAGCTATTAGTCAATTGCATGATATTGTGGAGAGAACCTCCAATGATGTTAAGATGCTTGTTAAACATTTTCATATGGTTCAAACTCAAATTGATCAACTCACTAAAGTGCAAAATGACTTGTTAGAAAATAATGCTAAAGAAAAACATGCTTATGAAGTGACAACTAGAGGTGGTGTCTCTACCCAGGATCCTCTATATCCTGAAGGGCATCCCAAAAGAATTGAACAAGATTCTCAACGCATTGAACCTAGAGCTCATTCTAAGAAAAAGAAAAAGAAGCATAAAAATGTTGTAGAATCCTCTGAACCTGTTAATGATGGGCGACCCTAGGTAGCGGGCGAGCGCTGCCTAGGACCCGAGCGATCGTTTTTGTCGTTTTCCGAAAATAGAATTCGGGCCGATTTCGCTATTTCTATTTCTGGCTGCACGCGACGCTGGCAAAACTAAATTGCGCAAAGTGGGATTTGAACCCAGGACCTCCTGCCCGAGCCCGGGCAAGCCACAAAGAGGTGCCAACCAACTAAGCTATAACCTGTTTGTGTCCTCAACATAGACGTATGTATCTTTATACTAACAGCTAACACGGCAGAGGTAAAAAAACAAAAACACGGTGAAAACTAAAGAAAGCAGATAGCAAACCCAACGAACCACTAAACTAGCGAACTGCGACTCTGGTGCGGAAATTTGAAAATTTATCGACCCGAAAAGCTTATTTTATTTAGAATACTTTTGAGAGTATTTTTTGCTCGTAATTTATCAACCTCTATGTTCGTTATTTAGCAATAACAAAGGTGAAGAGTTATCAACCCGAAAAGCTAATTTCATTTATAATTTTATAAAAAAATTAGCTCTCAAATTTATCAACCCCTCCGTCCGTTATTTATCAACGGTAAATGTGAAAAGTTATCGATCCGAAAAGTTAACGTAATTTAGAATATATTCCGAACATTTTTAACTCACAATTTATCAACCGCTGGTCATATTATTTATCAAAGGTAAATATGAAAACTTATCGACCCAAAAGGTTAATTCCATGTTGATATATATTGACAATTTTTATTAGCTTAAAATTTATCAACCCCTTTGCCCGTTATTTATCAACGGTAAATGTGAAAAATTATCGATCCGAAAAAGTAATTTAAGTTTGAATATTATGAGGACATTTTTAGCTCACAATTTATCAACCACTATGCTTATTATTTACCAACTGTAAAATGTGAAAAGTTATCAACCCAAAAAAACTAATTTCATTTAGAATACTTTTGAGGATATGTTTAGCTCATAATTTATCAACCCCTATGTTCATTATTTAGCAATGTAAATGTGAAGAGTTATCAACGCGAAAAGCTAAATTCATTTATAATTTATTAAAAACATGTTTATCAACCCTTCCGCACGTTATTCATCAACACTAAATATGAAAATTTATCGATCCGAAAAGTTAATGTAATTTAGAATATATTGGGAATATTTTTGGCTTACAATTTATCAACCACTATGCCTATTATTTATCAAAGGTAAATGTGAAAAATTATCGACCCAAAAATCTAATTTTATTTAGAATATTTTTGGGAATATTTTTATCTCATAATTTATCAACCCCTCTATTCGTTATTTAGCAATGGCTAATGTGAAGAGTTATCAACCCAAAAATTTAATTTTATTTAGAAAATTTTAGAAACATTTTAGCTCACAATTTATCAACCCCCCTCGCCCATTATTTATCAACGCTAAAACTTAAAAATTACCTACCCCAAAATCTAATTAAGTTGAAAGTGATATTTATTTGAGTTGCAAGTGTACTTATTTGAGTTGCAAGTGGTAGTTCATTTAAGTTGCAAGTAGTTCTCCCACCCGTTATTATTTCCCTCTTAAAAACCACTAGCCCAAAAAAGGGAATTAAAAAAATAGTCCAAATAACATGATTTTTATATACAAAAATAACAACAATATGGAAAAAAATAATACTAAATTTTTAAAAGGGAATTGTACAAAGGGAATTTAAAAAAATTGCATTGCTAGGTAAAATTTGGAATAAATTTACGGAATCAAAAGTACTGATACAAATGAAAAATATCACAAAAAGAAATTCGCGAAAAAAAAGTTCATATTTTTATGTTTATAACATATACAGGCGATAGTACAAAAACAATATGTTTCTGTTTTCTAACAAAAACGATTGGTTGCTTGCTTGGTTAGCCCAGTAGGCGCTGATTGCCAGGAGGTTGCGTGTTCGAATCTCCGCTGGGCAATTAACTTTTTCCGGCGAGGGCGCGGTGGTCTCGGGTTGAATACGACAGATACTGGATACGAGTGGCGCGGGTTTCGCGGTAGAAACTGCTCGCTCGAGCGGTTGAATGCTAGAAAGGGAATTCGGTTAATGATCCTAATAGTATTTCTATTTCTGATGCTGAAACTGAAAGTGGTAATGAACATGAGAAAGATAATGATAAGAATGATACTCCTGATAAAGAAGAAGTTGAAGAAGAACCTGAAAAGCATGCTAAAAATAAAAATTATACTAAAGAAGATTTTATTGCTGAGAAACATGGTAATGAAAGAGAACCTTGGGTGCAAAAGCAAATGCCTTTTCCTGCTAAGAAACTAAAATCAAAGGAAGAAGAACACTATAATAAATTTTGTGATTGGATGAAACCTTTATTCTTGCAAATCCCTTTGACTGATGCTATTAAATTGCCTCCTTATTCAAAGTATATGAAAGATATTTTTACTAACAAAAGGAAAATCCCCAATGAGGAAATTTCTACTATGCTTGCTAATTACTCTTTCAATGGCAAAGTTCCAAAGAAGTTGGGCGACCCAGGTATACCTACTATTCCTTGTTCTATTAAGAATAATTATGTTAAAACTGCTCTATGTGACTTGGGAGCCGGTGTTAGTGTTATGCCTTTTTCTCTTTATAAGAGACTTTATTTAGATAAGTTGATACCTACTGATATATCTTTGCAAATGGCTGATAAATCTACTGCTATTCCTGTTGGTATATGTGAGGATGTTCCTGTTCAAGTTACTAATAACTGTTTGATATTAACTGATTTTGTTGTGTTGGAAATGCCTGAAGACGATAATATGTCTATTATTCTTGGGAGACCTTTTCTTAACACTGCAGGGGCTGTTATTGATTGCAATAAAGGAAAGGTTACTTTCAATGTTGATGATAAGGAACACACCGTCTATTTCCCTAAGAGGATTGAAAAAGCGTGCGGAGTTAATACTATTTCTAATGTGAGAACTATCAAAGTGGGAACTATTGATTGTCCTATATATGAGCCTAAAGAAGAATATCAAACTCTTGTGATTGGATCCATATCAATACAATTCAAGGTAACATGATTGATTTGAGGTTTATTTCTTCTTATGCTATGTAAAATTTATTTGGTGGCAAGACTTGATCAACCTTGTTAACAAATACTTTTTATATGCATAGAGGAGGTAAACAACATATCTTTCTTCCTCCACTTATTTTACTTACTGTAGCAATACATTTGTATCTTTACTTTATTGCATTATGGTGCTAAGTAAAGTCTCTAATAGAAGGTTGATGCTAGATTTGGATTTCTGCGCAGAAACAGATTTCTTTCTGTCACGAATCTGGGCCTAATTCTCTGTAGGTAACTCAGAAAATTATGCCAATTTACGTGAGTGATCCTCAGATATGTACGCAACTTTCATTAGTTTTGATTTTTCTGATTTGAGCAACGGAAGTACCTCTTTGAAATTCGTCTTTACTGGCTATTCTGTTTTGGCAGATTCTGTCTCCGTTTTTTGCATTGTCTCTTGCGGACTTTAAGCAAGGATTTCTAGACGTGGAGAGCTGTAGCTAATGTTTTATTGAGTTCTTGCAATGTGTCACTACAGGACTAAAGTGGATTAAATTTTTTGAGTACTAACCCCTCTAATGAAGTTTATGAGAAGTTTGGTGTGGCAGAAGTTTTTAAGGGTCAAGAGAGAAGGGTGATATAATGTGATCAAGAAGAGTCAAAAGCCTAAGCTTGGGGGGAGGTATACCGGCATCACTCATTCTTTGCATATTATGGTTGCTGGATACTTGCACATACTTGTTTAGTTTGTTTGAGTGGTTTTCTAATGAGAGGAAGATGATATTTGGGGAAGTGCTGCCTGAAAACAGATTCTGGGCTGTTACCGTAAAAATTCGTGCGCACAGCCAGAACGTTATTTTGAGTTGAAAATTTTTGTGCAGGTTCCCCAGGTTGTTATCTAACTTTCATTAGTTGAACACTTTTTGAACTGAGCAACGTAAGATTTTTGTAAAAATCGATTTCTATACTGCTGTCAGGTTTTGGCAGATTTCTGTCATTTCGCTTTTCTGTGTTTCTTTTAGTTTGCTATTTCTTGTTTCCACTTTGTTTCTTTCCCAAAACACAAAAAGACCAAAAATATTTCTGTTGTTTCTCTTCACCATTTGTTTATCTTGGTTTCTTGCAATTGTTTCGCTTTATTTGCTATTGCTAGTTTGCTATAAGAAAATCCAAAAAGATTTTGCTTTGTTTACTTGTTTCCTTTTGTTCTTATTCTCAAATTCGAAAACACCAAAAATATTTGCTGTTCTTCTTTGGTTTGTAAAGTTCATCATGAGTTCAATGGTCTTCGGTGGCTGGAGCGTGGTTTTCATTTCATATTATCCAAGCTACACAAGTGAAAAGGCAATAATGACGATCTACGACAATCTGATTGTGGTGAGAGCCTGGTATGAACTCTATTTATTTTCATTTTTGTACATATACTCATCCATGTGAGCATGCTTAGTTGGTTCATGTGAGGTATATGTTATTTAAGAAAGTCTAGTAGTTCATGATCTCTCATGATTAGCTCCAATTTATTAATATGAGTAGCATGTCATGGATGTTTGCTTGCATTGTTCTATTCATAAGTAAGTATGGCATTGTGGTATCCTCCTCTCGAATAATTCATTTATATCGACTTGGCACATGCTCACGCATGCATATGACTGAACAAGAGTCAATTAAGCCTCAATGATTTACATTGCTTCGAGTTCTTGTATCACTTTTATGCCTCGGTTAATTTATTTTGCCCCAAGCATGATTATGACGATTCACTGCTCTCTTGATTTGTCGCTCCCTAGTCTTTTGCTAGCCTTCACTTGTACTGAGCGGGAACGCTGCTCGTGCCTCCAAACACATGAAAACCAAGTTATTCCAAAGTGTCCACCATAAATACCTATGCATGGCATTTCAAACCATTCCAAGTAAATTCTCATGCGCTACCTTTAAAACCTTCAAAATGCTTCTTAATTTGTGTTAATGTTTCATAGCTCATGAGGAAGTATGTGGTGTTTAGCTTTCAACCTTGTCATTTACTTTTGACGGACTCTCATATGGAATAGTGGCACATCCGCTTATCCAATAATTTTGCAAAAAGAGCTGGCAATGGGATTCCCGATCCCGAATTAATTAACTTAAATAGACACTCCTCCATGGTTTGTGATTGTTGGACGGCACCCGAAGGATTCGGTTAGCCATGGCTTGTGTAAGCAAAGGTTGGGAGGAGTGTCATCATCATAATGAAACTAAACTAAAAAGGTACTCCTTCACGGTATGTGATTGTTGGCAGGCACCCGAGGATTCGGTTAGCCATGGTTTGTGTAAGAAAGGTTGGAAGGAGTGCCACATAAAAATGCAAATAATTCATGGGAGCCGCTCTTGAAAGTCCGGTTGGCGAGGTAGTTGGTGTACCCATTACCATTCGTTGACAACAACAAACACCTCTCAAAATAATTTTACTCCTGCTTTACAAATGAAAAGCTCTAGCGCATGTTAATCCCTGCTTCCCTCTGCGAAGGGTCAATCTTTTACTTTTATGTTGTGTCTCCACTATTTCTTTGAGCACTTTCTTGAGAGCACAACTGTCATTCTTAGTATAATATGCTTGTCTCAAAATATGATTGATTGTGGTATAACTTTGATGCTTTTATCTTTGATAATCACTACTTCTAGTCTTTCTATGAACTCCAGAGGTGCCCGGGCATTTATGTTTTGCCAATCAAATACAGGCAAGCGAGATACCACTTTATCATATTCTCTTATGAACATTGCAATCCTGCTTATATACATGATTCATGATGCTTATTATTAATTGTTGGTACCTCTTCATGATTGACATAGCTGTTAGATGATCTTATTTGCATATACCTTATTATGAACTGCTCAAGTATTAGCCATATCATGAGAATATATACATCATATGAGCAAATGTGTTCATGAAAGTTCTTTTATCGCTCAGTTGTTAACTGAATTGCTTGAGGACAAGCAATAAGCTAAGCTTGGGGGGAGTTGATACGTCCAAAACGTATCTACTTTCCCGAACACTTTTGCTATTGTTTTGCCTCTAATTTGTGTATTTTGGATGCAACTAACGCGGACTAACGCTGTTTTCAGCGAACTGTTCCGGTGTCTCGTTTTTGTGCATAAATCCAACTTTCAGGAAAAACCTCGGGATTTTGACGAAAGGGCCTATTTTCCCGAATAATGACGGAGCCGGAAGGACAATTGAAGTGGAGGCCCGAGGGCCCCACACCACATGGCGGCGCGGCCCGGGGGGGCCGCGCGGCCATGTGGTGTGGCCCCTCGGCCGGCCTCCGACGCCCCCTTCGGACTACTTGTTCGCCTCGACCTAAAAACGCACGGGGAGAAGTCGAAGTCGCCGAAACCCTCCGGAACGCCGCCACATCGCGAAACTCCGTCGCGGGAGCCGAAGTCTCCGTTCTGGCACTCCGCCGGGACGGGGAATTGGAGGAGATCATCACCGCCATCACCGCCAACGCCTCTCCATCAACCAACAATGTTTCCCCCATCCATGTGTGAGTAATTCCCCCGCTGTAGGCCGAAGGGGATGGTAGGGATTGGATGAGATTGGTCATGTAATAGCATAAGATTGTTAGGGCATAGTGCCTAGTGTCCGTAGATGGTACTTTTATGATATTGTTGCAACTTGTTATGCTTAATGCTTGTCACTAGGGCCCGAGTGCCATGATCTCAGATCTGAACATGTTATTATTTCATCATGATATTCATTGTTTATGGTCTTACCGGCAAGTTGTATACACATGTTGCTGTCCGGAACCAATGGCCCCGAAGTGACAGAAATCGGGACAACCGGAGGGAATGGTAGCGATGTGAGGATCACATGTGTTCACGGAGTGTTAATGCTTTGCTCCGGTACTCTATTAAAAGGAGTACCTTAATATCCGAGTAGTTTCCCTTGAGGCCCGGCTGCCACCGGCTGGTAGGACAAAAGATGTTGTGCAAGTTTCTCATTGCGAGCACGTACGACTATAATTGGAACACATGCCTATTGATTGATTAGTACTTGGACACCGTTTTATTATTATCTGCAAATGCCCCGCTATGATTGTTACATGAGTTTCTCTCATCCATGCAACGCCCGTCATCCGTCCCCGTGCCTACAGTATTTTAATCCTGCTGTTTACTAAAATCACTACTGCTGTCTTTGTTACTCTGCTGCTGTTATTTCACTACTCCTACTGCTATAAAACTGTTACTACTGATAAACTCTTGCGAGCAAGTCTGTTTCCAGGTGCGACTGAATTGACAACTCCGCTGTTAAGGCTTTCAAGTGTTCTTTGTCTCCCCTTGTGTCGAATCAATAAATTGGGTAATACTTCCCTCGAAGACTGTTGCGATCCCCTATACTTGTGGGTCATCAGCGATCTGCGCGCTCCCGCAAGAAGAAGAGCATACACTCGTGTCGTTCCGCTCCTCCGCCACCAGGCGATCCCAGAAGTGATCGTAAATTGCTACAGTCCGCTCGGTCCCTGATACGTCTCCGACGTATCGATAATTTCTTATGTTCCATGCCACATTATTGATGTTATCTACATGTTTTATGCACACTTTATGTCATATTCGTGCATTTTCTGGAACTAACCTATTAACAAGATGCCGAAGTGCCAGTTCTTTGTTTTCTGCTGTTTTTGGTTTCAGAAATCCTAGTAAGGAAATATTCTCGGAATTGGACGAAATCAAAGCCCAGGGGCCTATTTTTCCACGAAGCTTCCGGAAGTCCGAAGACGAGACGAAGAGGGGCCACGGGGTGGCCAAACCCTAGGGCGGCGCGGCCCCACCCTCGGCCGCGCCGGCCTATGGTGTGGGCCCCCGTGCCGCCTCTTGACTTGCCCTTCCGCCTACTTAAAGCCTCCGTGACGAAACCCCCGAGCACCGAGAGCCACGATACGGAAAACCTTCCGGAGACGCCGTCGCCGCCGATCCCATCTCGGGGGATCCGGAGATCGCCTCCGGCACCCCGCCGGAGAGGGGAATCATCCCCGGAGGACTCTACGCCGCCATGGTCGCCTCCGGTGTGATGTGTGAGTAGTCTACCCCTGGACTATGGGTCCATAGCAGTAGCTAGATGGTTGTCTTCTCCCCATTGTGCTATCATTGTCGGATCTTGTGAGCTGCCTAACATGATCAAGATCATCTATCTGTAATTCTATATGTTGCGTTTGTTGGGATCCGATGAATAGAGAATACTTGTTATGTTGATTATCAAAGTTATGCTTATGTGTTGTTTATGATCTTGCATGCTCTCCGTTACTAGTAGATGCTCTGGCCAAGTAGATGCTTGTAACTCCAAGAGGGAGTACTTATGCTCGATAGTGGGTTCATGCCCGCATTGACACCGGGACGAGTGACGAAAGTTCTAAGGTTGTGTTGTGCTTGTTGCCACTAGGGATAAAACATTAGTGCTATGTTCAAGGATGTAGTCACTAGTTACATTACGCACCATACTTAATGCAATTGTCCGTTGCTTTGCAACTTAATACCGGAGGGGTTCGGATGATAACCTGAAGGTGGACTTTTTAGGCATAGATGCGAGTTGGATGGCGGTCTATGTACTTTGTCGTAATGCCCAATTAAATCTCACTATACTCATCATGATATGTATGTGCATTGTTATGCTCTCTTTATTTGTCAATTGCCCAACTGTAATTTGTTCACCCAACATGTTGTTCGTCTTATGGGAGAGACACCTCTAGTGAACTGTGGACCCCGGTCCAATTCTCTTTACTGAAATACAATCTACTGCAATACTTGTTTTACTGTTTTCTCTGCAAACAATCATCTTCCACACAATACGGTTAATCCTTTGTTACAGCAAGCCGGTGAGATTGACAACCTCACTGTTTCGTTGGGGCAAAGTACTTTGGTTGTGTTGTGCAGGTTCCACGTTGGCGCCGGAATCCCTGGTGTTGCGCCGCACTACATCCCGCCGCCATCAACCTTCAACGTGCTTCTAGACTCCTACTGGTCCGATTAAACCTTGGTTTCTTACTGAGGGAAACTTGCCGCTGTGCGCATCACACCTTCCTCTTGGGGTTCCCAACGGACGCGTGTCGAACGAAAAGACAATACGTCAACCACGCGCATCAAGCAAATTTCTGGCGCCGTTGCCGGGGAGATCAAGACACGCTGCAAGGGGAGTCTCCACTTCTCAATCTCTTTACTTTGTTTTGTCTTGCTTTATTTTATTTACTACTTTGTTTGCTGCACTTATACCAAAACACAAAAAAATTAGTTGCTAGCTTTACTTTATTTACTGTCTTGCACTCTATATCAAAAACACAAAAAAATTAGTTACTTGTTTTACTTTACTTAATATCATGCATGTTTTTATTTCACTAGTTAAGCATAATGGAAAACAACAAAAATATGAGAGATCTTTATGAACTTTATCTTGAATTAGGACATGATGTGTTTGAAGAGAGAATTAAAAAACCCATGGAACTTTATATGCATGCTAATGGGAATGTTATTACTATGGATGCTTTGAACACCATTGTTGCTAATGCTATGGAAAATTCTAAGCTTGGGGAAGCTGGCTCGATGAGCAGGATCTTTTTAGTACCCCAAGCATTGAGGAGAAAATTTTCTTTTATGATTACAATATGCCTCCTATATATGATGATAGCCACTTTGTTGAATTTGCTCCCACTACAACTAATAAAATTGATTATGCTTACGTGGAGAGTAATAATTTTATGCATGAGACTCATGATAAGAATGCTTTATGTGATAGATACATTGTTGAGTTTGCTCATGATGCTACTAAAAATTATTATGAGAGAGGAAAATATGGTTGTAGAAATTTTCATGTTACTAAAACACCTCTCTATGCGCTGAAATTTTTGAAGCTACACTTGTTTTATCTTCCTATGCTTGTTACTTTGCTCTTCATGAACTTGTTTATTTACAAGATTCCTATGCATAGGAAGCATGTTAGACTTAAATGTGTTTTGAATTTGCTTCTTGATGCTCTCTTTTGCTTCAAATACTATTTCTTGCGAGTGCATCATTAAAACTCGCTGAGCCCATCTTAATGGCTATAAAGAAAGAACTTCTTGGGAGATAACCCATGTATTATTTTGCTACAGTACTTTGTTTTATATTTGTGTCTTGGAAGTTTTTTACTACTGTAGCAACCTCTCCTTATCTTAGTTTTGAGTTTTGTTGTGCCAAGTAAAGTCTTTGATAGAAAAGTAAGTACTAGATTTGGATTACTGCGCAGTTCCAGATTTCTTTGCTGTCACGAATCTGGGTCTATCTCCCTGTAGGTAGCTCAGAAAATTACGCCAATTTACGAGCATGATCCTCAGATATGTACGCAACTTTCATTCAATTTGAGCATTTTCGTTTGAGCAAGTCTGGTGCCATTTTAAAATTCGTCAATACGAACTGTTCTGTTTTGACAGATTCTGCCTTTTATTTCGCATTGCCTCTTTCGCTATGTTGGATGAATTTCTTTGATCCACTAATGTCCAGTAGCATTATGCAATGTCCAGAAGTGTTAAGAATGATTGTGTCACCTCTGAATATGTCAATTTATATTGTGCACTAACCCTCTAATGAGTTGTTTCGAGTTTGGTGTGGAGAAAGTTTTCAAGGATCAAGAGAGGAGTATGATGCAATATGATCAAGGAGAGTGAAAGCTCTAAGCTTGGGGATGCACCCGGTGGTTCACCCCTGCATATATCAAGAAGACTCAAGCGTTTAAGCTTGGGGATGCCCAAGGCATCCCCTTCTTCATCGACAACATTATCAGGTTCCTCCCCTGAAACTATATTTTTATTCCATCACATCTTATGTGCTTTTTCTTGGAGCGTCGGTTTGTTTTTGTTTTTTGTTTTGTTTGAATAAAATGGATCCTAGCATTCACTTTATGGGAGAGATACACGCTCCGCTGTAGCATATGGACAAGTATGTCCTTGGTTTCTACTCATAGTATTCATGACGAAGTTTCTCCTTCGTTAAATTGTTATATGGTTGGAATTGGAAAATGATACATGTAGTAATTGCTATAAATGTCTTGGGTAATGTGATACTTGGCAATTGTTGTGCTCATGTTTAAGCTCTTGCATCATATGCTTTGCACCCATTAATGAAGAAATACATAGAGCATGCTAAAATTTGGTTTGCATATTTGGTTTCTCTAAGGTCTAGATAATTTCTAGTATTGAGTTTGAACAACAAGGAAGACGGTGTAGAGTCTTATAATGTTTTCAATATGTCTTTTATGTGAGTTTTGCTGCACCAGTTCATCCTTGTGTTTGTTTCAAATAAGCCTTGCTAGCCTAAACCTTGTATCGAGAGGGAATACTTCTCATGCATCCAAAATACTTGAGCCAACCACTATGCCATTTGTGTCCACCATACCTACCTATACTACATGGTATTTTCCCGCCATTCCAAAGTAAATTGCTTGAGTGCTACCTTTAAAATTCCATCATTCACCTTTGCAATATATAGCTCATGGGACAAATAGCTTAAAAACTATTGTGGTATTGAATATGTAATTATGCACTTTATCTCTTATTAAGTTGCTTGTTGTGCGATAACCATGTTTCGGGGGACGCCATCAACTATTCTTTGTTGAATATCATGTGAGTTGCTATGCATGTCCGTCTTGTCTGAAGTAAGAGAGATCTACCACCTTTATGGTTGGAGCATGTATATTGTTAGAGAAGAACATTGGGCCGCTAACTAAAGCCATGAATCATGGTGGAAGTTTCAGTTTTGGACACATATCCTCAATCTCATATGAGAATAATAATTGTTGTCACATGCTTATGCATTAAAGAGGAGTCCATTATCTCGTTGTCCATGTTGTCCCGGTATGGATGTCTAAGTTGAGAATAATCAAAAGCGAGAAATCCAAAATGCGAGCTTTCTCCTTAGACCTTTGTACAGAGCGGCATGGAGGTACCCCATTGTGACACTTGGTTAAAACATGTGCATTGCAAAGATCCGGTAGTCCAAGCTAATTAGGACAAGGTGCGGGCACTATTGGTACACTATGCATGAGGCTTGCAACTTATAAGATATCATTTACATGATGCATATGCTTTATTACTACCGTTGACAAAATTGTTTCATGTTTTCAAAATCAAAGCTCTAGCACAAATATAGCAATCGATGCTTTTCCTCTATGAGGACCATTCTTTTACTTTCAATGTTGAGTCAGTTCACCTATTTCTATCCACCTCAAGAAGCAAACACTTGTGTGAACTGTGCATTGATTCCTACATACTTGCTTATTGCACTTATTATATTACTCTATGTTGACAATATCCATGAGATATACATGTTACAAGTTGAAAGCAACCGCTGAAACTTAATCTTCTTTTGTGTTGCTTCAATACCTTTACTTTGAATTATTGCTTTATGAGTTAACTCTTATGCAAGACTTATTGATGCTTGTCTTGAAGTGCTATTCATGAAGAGTCTTTGCTTTATGATTCACTTGTTTACTCATGTCATACACATTGTTTTGATCGCTGCATTCACTACATATGCTTTACAAATAGTATGATCAAGATTATGATGGCATGTCACTCCGTAAATTATCCGTGTTATCGTTTTACCTGCTCGGGACGAGCAGTAACTAAGCTTGGGGATGCTGATACGTCTCCGACGTATCGATAATTTCTTATGTTCCATGCCACATTATTGATGTTATCTACATGTTTTATGCACACTTTATGTCATATTCGTGCATTTTCCGGAACTAACCTATTAACAAGATGCCGAAGTGCCGCTGTCGTTGTTCTCGCTGTTTTTGGTTTCGGAAATCCTAGTAAGGAAATATTCTCGGAATTGGACGAAATCAAAGCCCAGGGGCCTATTTTTCCACGAAGCTTCCGGAAGTCCGAAGATGAGACGAAGAGGGGCCACGGGGTGGCCAAACCCTAGGGCGGCGCGGCCCCACCCCCGGCCGCGCCGGCCTATGGTGTGGGCCCCCGTGCCGCCTCTTGACTTGCCCTTCCGCCTACTTAAAGCCTCCGTGACGAAACCCCCGCACCGAGAGCCACGATACGGAAAACCTTCCAGAGACGCCGTCGCCGCCGATCCCATCTCGGGGATCCAGGAGATCGCCTCCGGCACCCTGCCGGAGAGGGGAATCATCCCCCGGAGGACTCTACGCCGCCATGGTCGCCTCCGGTGTGATGTGTGAGTAGTCTACCCCTGGACTATGGGTCCATAGCAGTAGCTAGATGGTTGTCTTCTCCCCATTGTGCTATCATTGTCGGATCTTGTGAGCTGCCTAACATGATCAAGATCATCTATCCGTAATTCTATATGTTGCGTTTGTTGGGATCCGATGAATAGAGAATACTTGTTATGTTGATTATCAAAGTTATGCTTATGTGTTGTTTATGATCTTGCATGCTCTCCGTTACTAGTAGATGCTCTGGCCAAGTAGATGCTTGTAACTCCAAGAGGGAGTACTTATGCTCGATAGTGGGTTCATGCCTGCATTGACACCGGGACAAGTGACGAAAGTTCTAAGGTTGTGTTGTGCTCGTTGCCACTAGGGATAAAACATTAGTGCTATGTTCAAGGATGTAGTCACTAGTTACATTACGCACCATACTTAATGCAATTGTCCGTTGCTTTGCAACTTAATACTGGAGGGGGTTCGGATGATAACCTCGAAGGTGGACTTTTTAGGCATAGATGCGAGTTGGATGGCGGTCTATGTACTTTGTCGTAATGCCCAATTAAATCTCACTATACTCATCATGATATGTATGTGCATTGTCATGCTCTCTTTATTTGTCAATTGCCCAACTGTAATTTGTTCACCCAACATGCTGTTCGTCTTATGGGAGAGACACCTCTAGTGAACTGTGGACCCCGGTCCAATTCTCTTTACTGAAATACAATCTACTGCAATACTTGTTTTACTTGTTTTCTCTGCAAACAATCATCTTCCACACAATACGGTTAATCCTTTGTTACGGCAAGCCGGTGAGATTGACAATCTCACCTGTTTCGTTGGGGCAAAGTACTTTGGTTGTGTTGTGCAGGTTCCACGTTGGCGCCGGAATCCCTGGTGTTGCGCCGCACTACATCTCGCCGCCATCAACCTTCAACGTGCTTCTTGACTCCTACTGGTCCGATTAAACCTTGGTTTCTTACTGAGGGAAACTTGCCGCTGTGCGCATCACACCTTCCTCTTGGGGTTCCCAACGGACGCGTGTCGAACGAAAAGACAATACGTCAACCACGCGCATCAGTCCCCGTCGGCACAGGCGGGACTGGCAAGCCGTCGCGGCTGAGCGCCCACCCCCTCGGACAGCGCATGTCCGGCGGGACGGGGTAGCGCGCGTCCTAGAGGGCGCGCGCCTCGACGACTTTTAGGGACCGGCGGCCGAAGCCGTTGGCGGCGGCGGCGGCGCCTTCTCTTTCTTGGTCGTTGTGGTCCATGGCTAGGGACTAGGGGCGTTGGCGAAGGTTTAGAGGAGGAGAGGGCGAGGTCGATGGCTAGAATATGCGGCAAGGGAGGCGTGCGGTGTTTTATATAGTGCCAAGGAAGCCCGTTGGCGGGCATTAACGCTGCCGCTGAAGACAAGTAGGCGCATTAACGCCGCGCGACACGGAAGGTGAGCAGGCGCAAAAGGCGAAGCAGCCTTTGACAGGCGCGAAAGGCGAGGAGGAAGACGACTCCGCCAAGGCTGACAAGACGGGTCCACAGTATGCAGCTTCTTCCCGCGGCGTTTCCGCCAACACGCAGCGCGCCGGGGCCACCGCTAGCCTCCATTTCTACTGAGTTTGGCATGGGGGCGCCGGATGCAAAGTTGAGCCGTGCCGGCTAAATAACATTTTTGGGGGATGCATCTAGGCAAGATTTTGGGGCTGCATCTAGGCAATCCTCTATAGGCCTTTGGGGAGGGCGAGTGGATATGCTCTAAGCCAATTCATGCTAGAACTTTTAGGGGCTTTTTTGGTTGTGCACTATTTGTGGGGATTACTAGGATAATCCCCTAGAGGATTGGGTAAATCCCCACCCATCATCTGATATCCACTAATCCCCACAAAACTCCATCCCTAACCCCTACTCCTAAAAATTGTGAATGGATCGGTAGCGAACAAGAGGGGGGGGGGGTGAATGGTCGCTACACAATTTTTATGTATTTTTCAATTTTATATGCGATGTGGAAGTAAAGGTAGCAACTTTAACGATTATGGTGAACCTAGTATGAGCCTATGCGATGCAATAAGTAAAGGAACCGACAAGATAGTAAGAGAGAGGGAGCGGGAAAACTAGGGTAGCGGAGAGGAGGCGCGATGTGTTCCCCGCAGTTCCTCCCACGAGAGGGAGTACGTCTGCGTTGAGGAGGTGTGAACCACGAAGGCTCAATGGCCACACAGGCCTCACCTTGTTCCTTGAGAAAATCCCACGAAGGAGCTTTCACTTCTCCACTAAGTAGCCGGTTGAGGCGACGGTTCCTTCATAAGGTTGGGGTGAGCTCCACAACATCGGAGGTTCCCAACACCCTTTGGGGCTAGCACAACTCCAAGCTAGCCTTCATATGAGCTCATCTCCAAAGATCCCACAATACGAACCATAACTCCAATATCCACTAAGGACTAGATGGTATTGGTGAAATCTTTCTTGGTAGAACTATAGATCGGGGTCTCCTCCATCAATCCTCAAAGTTTGGCAAGATTGGTTGGATGGGGAGAGACATCCTCAAGGTTTTGAGCTCAGCAACAATGGAGGAGAGAGAGAAGACTTGAAACGAGCTGGGGAAGAAGGGCCCTTTTTATAGGGTCCCCCAAATCCAATCGTTAAGTTCAGTTCCCGCACGAGCGGTACTACCGATTTGGGTTCGAGAACAGCCTTCAGTGTTGCCACGTGGGACTCAAAGCGGTACTTCCGCTACCGGTACCGACAGGGTCTCTGCGAGTCCCGAACTCCCTCCCGGTACCATGGCGGTACCAAGGCGGTAGTGTCGTAGCTTGCAGTTACGATACCAAAGCGGTACCTGGTCGAAAGTACCGCTTGGGAGCGGTACTACCGGTCGAGGTACCGTCAAGGTACCGTAACGCATACTATAAGCCCTTCCCTCGTGCAAAGGCAGCTGCGGTACCGGTGGCCGGTACCAATAGCGATAGCGGTACTACCACTTTTGGTACCGGTACTACCGCTCTTGGTATCGGTACTACCGGTTAAGCTGGAACTGATTTCTCCTCTTTTCCTCTCCAGCCATATCACACACACAAAACCAGAAAACCTATAAGCTACGCTTGAGTCTTCCGATCCTGATGTGTTCAGCGAGGGCACCGTACACCTGCAAATCTATTCAACGTGAACTATGCACATGGTGAAATTCATTCTAGTGTTGTTATCAAACACACGGAACACGAAAGATAGATTTTGCTATTTCAAACTGCCATTTGGATTTGGTTGGCAGGGATTGGTGCAATGGCAGTCAAATAAACAAACATAAGCAGAGATTCAGTTTTTATGTCATAGGCCACACGACAATTCTAAACTTAGACATATTTGAGTTTCAATTAACACTGGTAGGGCATGAAGGAGTACATTTAGCTAGATCAAGTCATAAACATTTTTCAAATAAATCATAGACCACTCTGGACTTGAACTTTAAACATGGCAACATACTTGATGTTCATCACACATTAAAATTGACAAGCCACATACTGTAACAAACTCTGAAGCTGCCTAAATCTTGAATTACAAAATTACTCATAGAAGCCGATCAGTACAACAGGCATCAGCAGATCAGAAGTCAAATTACAGCATGAAGCAGATTGGTAGAACAAGCATTAGCAGATCTGAAATATGCAACCGACAAATCAGAAATATAGGATAATCTTATTTCTATCTGAAGGCAATAGTGGAAGATGGTACATAAATAAGCAACAACTGGAAAAAATAGGGTCATGACTAATGAAAGCATGCTACAAATGTTCGGTTAATTTGTAATCTGCAAGTTATCAGATTGAGCAATTATTATCAATTCATGGTGGACGAAATGGAAGAACTTCTATTAATATAAACCACTTCGGGTCTATATACTCTTGGAATTTATTCAAGCAGGTGAGGATGATGCTCAAAGTACCTCACTTCTTCCATGACCATATATCCTTAGTTTACAGTGCCTTTCACTAGTTCAGGATGGCAAGAAACAAAAGCAATTTATACCTAAGCTGTGCACAATCGTCACCTGCCAGTCTTAAGTTCATTTTCTTGACATATTCTAGCTGGCTTGTTTATTAAACAAGGAGCACTATCCATTATAGCAACAAGAAAAGGTAAAACACATAGATAAACAAGATAATCAAAGGTACTGATGTGGTTTTTTTTTCGAGAATACACCCTGGAAGGTGTATTAATATATAGAAGAAGGGGCAAGAAGCCCGGCGACGCCGCAAGCGGCAAGTTCATGCTGCCAACATGGGGTGGCAGCTCCCCAACCCAAAGCCTACTCTCCTAGTTGCCACCACAACTCCACCGGCTCCGGGAAGCCAAAGCTATCACTACGAAAGAGCCCAGCTAGACGCCACCTTCCGTACTCTTCCCTGATCTTCGTCTTGATCGCCAGGACCGCCGGCGTCGCCGAGTTGAAGACGACATCATTCCTGTGTGTCCAGATGGACCAGAAAACCAGGATCAACGAAGTCCACAAGTCTCGCTGCGAGGCCCCTTGTCCAGGTCTAGAGGTCCACCAGGAGACTAGGTCCTCGTCAGCCGCAGGTAGCCAACCAAGCTTACCCCTACGGCTCAAAGCCCAGGTCCAGACTTCCCGAGCCACGACGCATCCCAGAAGCAGGTGCTGAATCGTCTCTGGCTCCTGATTGCAAAGGGGGCAAGAGGCCGGGGCGGGAAGGCCGCGACGCTGCAGCCTATCGGCTGTCCAACATCTGTTCCTTGAGACGAGCCACGCGAAGAACTTGCAGGAGTAAGGGGCACGCGAGCGCCAGATCTGCGAGGCCGTCGGCGCCCCAACCCTGCCCTCAAAGAAGGCCCGATAGGCCGAGCTCACCGAGAACTTCCCATCGACAGACCAACGCCACACAAACTCATCCGAGCGCTCAGGCACCAGCCGTGCAGCGCCCACAACATGCCAGAGGAGGAAGAACTCCGCCACCGCGGCATGCCCCAAGTCTGGGCCACAGTCGCGCAACCACTCACCGTCAAGGCCTTCCTTAACCGTGCGAGTACTGACCTTGCGGCTTGCCACCAAGGCTAGGAGGTTTGGCGCGAGGTCGGCGACCCGCGCCCCATTGAGCCATCTATCCTTCCAAAAGAGCGCACGCTCCCCGTCGCCCAAGATGACCACTGTAGCGGACTCGAAGAGGGCTCTAGCCAAACGCGGAATCTGAAGGTTAAATTCCGCCCAGGCTTTGGTCGAGTCGACCCTTTGCAGCCACGCCCAACGGGAGTGCAGGGCAAGGTTGAGGAGGCGCAGATTAGGGAGACCCAGCCCCCCCAGCGCCTTGGGGGATGCGACCTGCTCCCAAGCCACCAGGCAGTGCCCACCTCTCACATCAAGCCTGGCCTTCCACATGAAACCTCGACAGATCTTCGTCAACGCCTGCAAGGTCTTAGGCGGGATGTCAAGGGACATCATTGAATGCACCGGGATAGCTGAAAGGGTCGTCTGGACCAAGATGGTCCGCCCCCCACGCGTCATCAGCTTGGCGCACCAGGTACTGATGTGGTTGATCCAAGATCTCCAAATCAGCATCCTTATCTCCTTCAACATCATCATCATCAGAATCAGTTTCGATATCCACATGTGGTTTTTGGTCAGCAGTAGAGGTAAAGTTTAAGTTCCCCTCAGCAGTGTGTTCTGTAAATCCATCAAAAAGAAAATGATGTTAGTTTGCAAAATATCAAGAGGACAAAGACAAAGAACCATGCCACTAGTTTTTCATGGAGCGTTTTTTCAACAGCTTTTGCTACAAGGTCTTTAACAACAGTAAAAAATTAAGATCTATTCATGTTTTACTGAAACATCACGGGCAAGAAACACGGAGGCTGCATCATCATCGCTGCAAGGAACACAGAGGCTGCATCACAGGCAAGAAAGCGCATCACAGAGGCAAACCCAACAGCCTGTGTCGATGTTTTCTCAAGCTTGACCTTAGCTCCCTCAAGTCTGTCAGGGCCGGCCTTTGCGGACCAGTACAACTCGATGAATCTTCCTCTCAACATCTTGATGTAAGTGTAACCACTTTATCCCTTATGATCCGATCCCTTATGTACATCGGTCGCGTTACGGTTAACTTTCAGTTTGGTGTAGCTGTACATCACCACAATTCACTGGCAGTACTACATACATTTTACTGAATCGACCCATCCAAAATTCTTCTGCTCTACAGAAACAATCTAAGATTGCAAACATACTGCACGCGAAAGAGCTCTCTAGACGGCTTAAGGTATCATTTTGTTCTATTTTTCGACCTCTCCTGTTCATTTTTTATTCAGAAGAGCAGAGCATGAAGAGGCTTTGTCTATCATGATTATAATGTTTTTTCCCCTGTTACACTACTATGGAGTGTGCATCATCATTAGCAAGTACCAACCAGTAAACACTTAGAAATATTAACTTCAAATCTTGATGAACTGTGTTGATTATTAAAATTACAGAGATTACCTAGGCTATATCACTGCTTATCTTATTTGTATTGCTAAAACTATTATCAACTATCTGTCTAGTACCTTTCAACCAGGACAACGTTTATTATTATTGGACCTACTTGTATGTAGTAAACTCTCTACCCTCTGATAAATTATGTTGCTGAAACAGGAGGAAGGAGCAACAGAGAAGAAACAGACAGGAAAGCGAAACGTAAATAGCATGTATTTCTTTGCTATGGTACAACTCTTAAGAAACTTAAATGCAAACTGCAAGATACATAAATGAAGCAAAAGAGTAGATAAACTTACTGTGGTAGAGATCTGCAAGTGTCTCATAAAGAGGAAAGGGCTTTTTCTTGAACTTCAAGATTCTTGGAATAAAGACTGAAGCATTAAACTTGGACCAAAAGATTGCAAGTAGAATTCAGTAGAACTACAAGTGCACAATAACTTGCAGTTGCCAGATTTTCCCATAGATGAGGTTCAGTATCCAGCTTGTACTCGCTATCAATCCATCCAACTCCACTTTCCCAAGAGCATCTTTCAGCATTCTATAATCCCTTTTGAGCTCCTTCTCATTGTCATGAACTTGGGACTTGTCAAACCTCACATGTGGATTTCTTTGGTGGAACATATCCACCATTGCTGACCAAGATTCACCACTCCAACCACTTTTACGGTATGGGGTGTCATGCTCATGGAGGATATCAACAAGGGACTTCTCAAGCAAAGCATTCCATTGTGCTCTTGGCTTTACACCTGCACAAGCATACACAAAATGATCCATTAGCAAGACCTGAATGAAGCCATGAATGGTCATTAGCAATATATTTTTACTACCTTGTGGAGACTTCTTTTTGCCTTGCTTAGGAGACTTCTTTTTCCTACCCATTAACGGATCAATATAATTAATTGAAGGTTCCGTCATGTATGGCCACACCAATCATGTTCCTAGGCATGATACAGCACCTTATAGCAATTTTATTCAAGTGTAAAATAAGGGTATACATGGTACAGTGAAGATGATGAGATATTTGAACCGAACAGGATGGACTGACGATGGATGGTAGGGGCCGACATTTTCCAATATAAGATCTGCAGGCTCTCGAGGACCACCTGAAGCCCATACCTAGGACGCACCATGGGACAGAGACATTGAGAACCTCTGCAGGATCATCGCAAACACGACCTCGATCATGGCAAAGTTCTGCCCGATGCACGCCCTCGGTCCGCTGGGAAGGGCAGAAACCCATTGGACTGCTTTGAGGCCCTCGGCACCCCATTCTCGAACCTCTCAGGCTTGAACTCGTCAGCATCCTCGCACCAGACATCCTTGTCCCGGTGTATCGTCTTGATGGGAAACGACAGGACCGCGCATTCGGGCACCTTGATGCAGCCGAGCTCGAGATCCGGCTCGATTTCCTCAGGATTTGCGCGATGGGACTGTACAGCCTGAGAGTTTCAAGGATGAACATGTTGACCAACTTCAGCTTATTGAGCATGCGTCAACAGGAGTTTCCTTGCCGCAACCTCTTAGGATCTCCTCCCTGAGATTGTCTTGCCACTCTGGGTGTGCGCTCAATACGAACATGGTCCACCTCCCTCTGAGCTTCTCCTGCCACTCTGAGTGTGTGCTCAATAGGAACATGGTCCAAGTGAGAAGCTGCGAGGAGGTCTCGTGCCCAGCTAAGTAGAAGGTCTTGCACTCCTCAATGATCTCGTCCATGCTCATGAGCGGGTTCTGCCCGTTCTCGGCTGTGTACCCCTCCAGGAGTACCCCGAGCATGTCGTTCCTGCAGCCTGCGGTGTCCTTGGCGGTCACCCTATTTTTGGCAATGTTGGTGAGTATGTCCTGTACATCTTTCTGGAGCTTCCGCATTTTCAGGTTACCTCTTGTTGGAAGGTACCTGATTAATTTCACAAACACGCAGTGATTTTGAGTTTTGCTCTGTCCTCATTTCAACCAACTAAATGAGAAATTTAACAAGAAGTTCTATTGCTATGTACCTGAATCCTGGGATGTGGCACAAAACGTTGAATATACTGGAGAAGGCAAGAAACTGGAGCTCCTTTTGTGCTAAATGTACTCCATTAGCCGCTCTGTGGTCGCTCCCGAATGCCACGTGCGAGATCACGTCAGCCGCGAACTCATCAAACTGGATACTCATCTCAATCTCCACATTGCTGATGGCCTTCTTCAACTTTACTTCCACTGGCACACCATCAAACCAACACAATTGGACACGGTCACAGCCAACATCTGCCAAGTAGAACCTCATCACACATGCAACAAGTGTCAACAAAAGTCGAGAAGTACATCACAAATATTAGCTGTTCAAAGAGTTGCGACCTATATATCTTTAGTTTGTCCACATTGAAGGCCGGGTGGACGACTTTCCTATGGCGCTTCCAGTCGTCACCATCGATGAGGGGGAGTCCCTTGGCAAGAAGGCGAGCGAAATGCTCATTCAGGGGGTTCTTGAGGAATAACCCCATGCGGTTGGAGAGAACTTGCCTCACCTTGTCCACGTCCCCAATGAAAACATCCGGCGTGCCCCCGAACCAGTACACATACGTCTGTCCTGCATGAGGTAAAGAGTGCTCGATCACCATGTAACGTGCGAACATGAGAACCATACTCGCAAAACTCAACTAGCTTAGTTGATCGCGAGTCATGGTTCTAAATATTAGTTTTAGCAGCCGCAGTATGCCAATATCTGCCAAATCCTTAGTTTGGAACTTGGCTAAATGGCACCTGCCAGCTTGATGTCTAGACCATACGATACTTTCACTTGTTACGTAGACCATACGCCCCACTCACTTTATGGACAAAAATACCAATTTTCAAACAATCTTTTAATGATAAACATCGATATCTATGTAAGTATATGTACCATAGAGGGCTGCACCATAGCGCTGTAGTCGTGACAGCCCACATCCAGAGCGAGGTCTACGCTCTCAGCGAGGAACCACTTCATATCACTGATATTCCCAAGCATGAACCGGTACTCCGGTCCACGCACACTCTGAGTGTGCGGAACATCCTCATGATGGCCCGAGGCTTCCAGACGAGCCGCGACAGGGCGCTCAATGCCCACAATGAGGCCAGCAGTGCCACCACCATCCAGACGACGACCATGGTACTGTTTAATAGATTGTCATGCTCTGCTTCTGGACTTCGAATTGAGGATTGTGTGAGACTTGAGCCAAGCTGGGGAGGCTGTATTTATACCGCAAGTTTGGCCGACAAGTGAACAACTGAAGGTTCTCTACTGGTCTGGCTCCTGGGTGACCCAAACCTGCCCTGACATCGACATAGAAATTATTATTATCCGCATGGGCATTGGACAAGACGAACTAGCCAGACATGCCGGTCCGGTAGCACTAACCAGCCTTCAATGTGCAGAAAAAGGAATCAACTTGTTTGCCGATAATTAATTTGGCTACTGACAGGCTCAGCACAACAGAAAGAAAGAATGTTCCAAGATGTGACAAGGGACTGACTACTTGCATCATATCTTCATGTGCCAAAACCCTTGGTAGTGAAAGGTTTTAACTACGTATCGACAACTGAATTGCTTTCACAGTCTCCATGTAGCATGCATCGGTTAGATAACAAAACTAATTAAGACACTCTCACTGACTCCCTGTAGCATGCATCAATTAGATACCAAAACTAACTAAGACGCCTCATCTCATGTTTACACCAATCATCCTTCTGACTGAGCATCGTCAGGGCCAGGAAGTTGGAAAACAAGAGCAAACAGTCATGGATACGAACGCCAGGTAAGACATGCACAGCTGTCAATGCTTCTCTGTTTGATAAAATGCAAATTGATTGAAGCAAGAAGTACCAGGACCATTCAGAACTCGCTATGTATAGCAATTGAAGTAACAGGTATCAGGACTATACTGTACTCAACAATGTAAAGGTCAATATTAATGATTTGCATGATCGGTATACATAACTAATCTTGCTTCAAGCCCCCACATTACTTAAAATATACGGCAGTGTATTTTGTGCAAGGCGGACAGGTGACCAAGGTGCTGTGAAGAAAACCTACATGACCGGCTATTTGAGGAAGGGGAAAGTGATGATATGCACTCTTAGAAATGCAAGAGTGGCATTTTATGATCAAACAGGAGCTGAAGTGGCAAATCATCAAATTCACTGGTTTAAATAGCATTTCCTAGAGTGGCATTCTTTTGAAAATTGAGCGACGTCACTAATTTCACAATTGAGGAATGGAGGTTCAGTTAACAGGTTTAACAGACTGAAGAAAGGCAACTGAGTCAGAATAATACTTAATAATGGTTTGTGGCTGGCAACACATCTAACAAAGTGAATAATATCCTTCAGTAAAGTAGCAGTTTCAAGGTAGTGGTAACAAGTATACCTGAAAATGTTTTTCCAAAGACTAGAATACCCCCAATATGTTAAAAGACCCAATACATATACTGAAATTGTGTCTGCAAAAAATGCTATCGTCGTAATACTGTAAGTTCAGAAAAAACAGACTGCCTACCCACTCGAAGAACACATGATATATGTCTAGTGAACTACAAAGTCTGAAACACAGCATGAAAGGATCCCGACCTTTAGCTCAATCACCAAAAATCCCCGCATGAGCAATTCCCGTCCTTAAAATGGTGGAAACGGTTTGCGTCACGCATAACAATCTCCCTCCCAACTATCTTCGAAATAAATTTTGTTACCGTGTGGCAGTCAACACAAACTCGGAGATTCTTCATCACACGAATTGTTGTTCCAGGTGGTGTACTTATAATACCAAATACCATTGCAAGTTTCTCGCTGTGGCCACATAACACATGGCTCTTCTGCTCTTCTTCAATATCCTGGAAAACATCCTCTGTATTGGGAACATACCCTTGACGTGCCATCTGCTCTGAGAAAACATTTAGTGCACCAATAATCCTTTCATACCAAGGATGGGACTTATCATGAGCTACAAACACATGCCTTTTGTTCTTCACTTCAATCCAACTGCAAGCTGGTTCCTTCTTCATGCCCTTCTTTCTCATAGATTTTCGCAGGTGGGCTGCTTCATTCCATCTCCCGGAAGATGAATACGCATTTGACAAAGTTACATGAGATCCCATGCTCCTAGGTTCAAGCTCGAAGATTCTTTTGGCAACTTCCTCGGCTAACACAGTATTTTTATGGACCTTGCATGCCCTTAACAAGGTAGACCATACACTTGCAGTTGGTTTTATTGGCATCTCAGAGATGAAATTATATGCTTCTTCTAACTTCCCCGCACGGCCAAGGATGTCTGCAAGTGTTGCGTGATGCTCAAGGGAAGGAACAATGCCATAATGGTCTGACATATTGTTGAAATACTTCCAACCCTTGTCCACCAATCCAGCATGACTGCATGCAGTCAAGACTGCTAAGAAGGTGATATCGTTAGGCTTGACATTTCCCAACTCCATCCTGTCAAACAACACCAGAGCTTCTCTTGCTGGACCATGTAATGCATGCCCCATGATCATCACGGTCCATGATACAATGTCAGGTGACTGAATCCGGTCAAAGATGTGACGAGCAGTGCTAACGTCTCCACATTTGCAGTACATGTCAATCAAGGAGCTGGTTATGAACACATTACCATCTAACCCACCAAATAGCACATACGCATGCAGCTGCTTCCCGAGATGCAACGAGGCCAGGTTGCCACAGACAGGTATGAGGCTGGAGAAACTCACTGGCATAGGTCTGATCCCAGAATGCAGCATACGACGGAATATTTCAAGAGCCTCCTCGGCCGACCCATTCTGTGCACACCCTGCAAGCATCGAGTTCCACAGGATGGCATCTCGGCCCGGGAGATTGTCAAACACCCTGACTGAGTAATCCGTCCGAGTGCAATTCGCGTACATATTGATCAAGCCGCTCCCGACGAACACATCATCGGCAAACCCGTTCCTGGTCGCAAAGCCATGCACTTCCATCCCCCTCCTGACATCGGCGCGCTCGGCAAAGATGGGCAGCACGCTCGACAAGGTAAACGAGTCCGGCTTACACCCATCTCCCCACATCTCCCTGACCAACCCCAGGGCCTCTTGGTGCCTCCCGTTCTCCGCGCACCACAGCAGCAGTGTGTTCCAGGACACCGCGTCCTTCTCGGGCATTTCGTCAAACACCTTCCGCGCCCTGTGAAATGCAGCGGATTCGGATTGGCCTGCCGCGCCATGCGTCTCCGGGGATGGGGAAGATGACGGCGGCGGGAGCTTGCAGTAGAGGTTGAGGAGCGCGTTGGCGGTGAAGCAATCGGCGAAGGCGCCGGAGCGGAGCGCGAGCGCGTGGAGGGAGGCGCCGAGGGCGCGGAGGCCGAGCACGGTGCAGCACTTGAGCGCGGCCGGGAGGGAGGCCGGGACGGAGGAGCGGGGCGGCGCGGGGGTCGATGCGCGCATCTGGAGGAAGAGGGCGATGGCGTGGAAGTAGTGCCCCTGCGACGCCGCCGAGCGGATCCGGTGCGCCCATGACGGCGGGAACGGCGCGGAGGCGCCCGCCGCCACCGCCACCGCCGCGAGGGGCCGCGGCTGCATGCTCGTGGGAAGGGGCGAACTGCCGCTGGCTTCAGCTAGGCTGCAGTGGCGTGTGCGGCGCGGGAGTGATGGTGCAATCTGATGGTCGGGTTCATCGGACCAGAACGGGAGTGATGGTATCCTGAAGGTCGATGGGGATGGCTCCCTCGACGCCGGCACCGGCGGTGTTGCCGCGCGGCGGCGCTTCGCGACGAGGCCGGGACGGCACCTCGCTCATGTGAAACAAGGGCAGCGGAGATGATTTCAGGTGGCCGCGAATCACCGAACCTTTAGCATTTCAGAAAAGAAAAGGCGGTGTTCGTTCAATGTCGCATGACGAGGGGGGCGAGGGCCAGCTCGACGCGATGCTCTCGCGACTCCCACCCCGAGCCCGAGCCGAGGTAGCGTTCATGGCGGGATCACCTCGATCCGTCCATGGCAGGCCAGGGGGCGAAGGGCGCCTCTCCACGCGTCGCGCGAACGCCTTCCCCTGCCACTTGCCTCCTTCACAACACCGCACCCATCCACTTCGAGCTCACCACCGATAGCTAGGTTCCTACCGAAATCCAAGGCGAATCGAAGGCTGACGCTTGCGATCTGCACGGATAAGGAGGGAGAGGAGGCGGGCGAGCGGTCGTGGTGGTGGCAGGCCAGTGCTGGAGGTGGGGAGGAGGAGATGGGACCTCGCGAAGGCGCTGCGGGTACGGAAGCTGGATCGACAATGGCGAGGTCGAGGTCGACGAGCGAGGATCACGCGGAGGACCGAGCTGCTTCACCTCGGTGTGGAGGCTTCAGCTTCTGCGTGGGCTCGTTTGGGCCAATGGCCATTGCCCCCGAGCTCGCCTCCCTCGGCGCGACGGCAGGGGTCGGGAGATCAGGTGAAGCTAGAAGCCAAGTACATCTCAGGAGTGATAATGGCGCTGCAGGCGCCGGTGCAGTGGCGGAAGCCTGGTCCGAGAACTGCGCTGATGCAGGTGGCCATCCAGAGGGATCTGGAACTTCATGACACTGCGCAGAGCTTGCTGGTGGAGGAGCGACGGCTGTCGGAGCGGGGCAAATGTCTGCGGGATCCGTTATCCCCATTCGATTTGGCGCTGTAGAGAGCATATGTGCAGCTGCCGCCGCGGTGGAACAAGATACCACATCCTTTGGGGCTTGCAGTCACGGAGCTGAAAGCGGCGTTAGCGCTGCTGATCCTGCACCAGCATGCTCTGCTGCTGGACGGGCCTGCAGAGGAAGTAGAGGTTACATAAATCTGATCGGATCTGCTGTGCTTGGTTTTGGCGAGAACAGAAAGGTGGAGGAAGTAGTGGTGGGTTCCAGAAGCTCATCCATGGCGCCGTGGACCAAGTCAAAAGGTGGTGGGTGCCATGTGACTGTAGCGGACATGGAGGATAAGGAGATTGAGCTGCTTTTTGAGAAACTTTGGGATATTCCACAGCATCTGGACAATCCACCCACGCAAGTGATACGTATCTATAATTTTTGATTGTTTCATGACATTTTTATGCTTTTAGCACTTGTTATTATATTAAGTTTATGATTTATTTGGACTAACCTACTAATAATAGTTGCAAAAGTGCACAATATTCTTATTTTACACTTTGGTGTGTAGGAATTATCAAGAATACAAGAGGAAACCTTGTTGGACACGAATTATTGCTGAAATCTGTCCCAAAACTTTTTTCGGAGATTGTCTGTTTGACCATCGAAGATGACCTCCAACGGAGTTGGGCCTGAAGAGGACGTTGTAGATAATTTTCTGCTGAACGTTCTAGAGTTAAAATTCGGTCCAATCGGAGTCCGTATGCGGCCTGTAGGCCCGTTTTGGTGGAACCCTAAAAGGGGGTGACGGAAATCCGAGAAGATATATAAAGGGAGGAAACCTAACTCGTGGAGGACACCTCCACCCACGAATTTCCAGCCACCAAAGCCATGTTTTTGCCTCCCCCATGGATCCCATCTCCATGGGGGAGGGCTCCCTTGAAGCCATGAAGGAGAGAGGCTAAGGGGCGGCGCTCCCCAACCTTGCCGGCGGCGGGGAAAGGAGTTCCCCGCGCTGCCGGCGCCGCCGCCGCCCTGCGCAGGGCCGGCCCTGACCCTTGGCAGGCTTGGGCGGTCGCCAAGGGCCCAGGCCTGGGGGCCCAAGATTTTTATAGTATATGGGCTGGAAAAAAAATGGTCAGTAGGCCCAACTCTAGTATAACGAAATAGAAGTTGCGTTCGGCTCCCAGACGCCCCTCGCGATCGGCCTCCCAGACGAAGAGTCGCTGCGCTGTACGCGGCGTATCGCCTCGCCCTCGCGCCCCTGCCCTCGCCTCGCTCCTCGTATCGCCACTTCGCCTCGCGGCCTCGCCTGGCCAGTCGCCTCGCCGGCCGTCGGCCGATTCCTGTACAGGCTGCGCCGATCTCTTCCGGTCTTCCCTGCGTTCGGCTCGCCCGGCCATCGTGCTCGTCCGGCCTCTTTGTAAGTCATCAACTGATTCCCGAATCCCGACTAATTCTTTCTTCTAATCTAGAACTATTTCTAGGGTTTTAATTTGGTAAATTCATTCATCACTATAGGTGTTACAATGCCGCCAAAACAATTGTCTGGTGCTGCGAAAAAAAGGAAGAGAAAGCAAGATGAAAAGATTAGGGAATCGCAAAGAGGTGATTTGAATAAGTATTTTCCAGTTAAAAGTAATGTTGATGTCAACAACAATAATCAGAGGCAAATATCTGATCCGGGACAAACTGATGAGGATAATACAGATGAAGATATTGAGGTCCATGAACAGTCCTCAAATAATAGTAAGTAACTAACTAGCCAGTCCTCAAATAAACTAGCATCACGTTTTCCAAATGTAAGTAAGTAAGTAACTATATTTTTTTGAATGTACTTGCAGATGATGATGATAATGTTAATGAGGACAATATGGAGGAAGAAAATTTGCAGCCTTCATCTAATCCTAATGGTGATGATCAAGATGATTCTCTTTTATCTATGTATGATCCAAGAACATGGGATAATCTTGACAACTCCAAACGGGATATATTGATTGAAAAGGGGCCTCTCAGAGAACCGAATCTACAATTCCGTAAGAATGCCGATGGTAGACATTTTTCTTATGATTATTACTCCAGAAAGTTAGCTAACAATGAGTTTGTTGACCGAAAATGGTTGGTTTACTCAAAAGAGGTGGACAAAGTTTATTGTTTTTGCTGCAAGTTGTTCAAATCAAATCAGACCAAGTACTCTTTGCTAGCGTTTGATGGTTTGAGTGATTGGAAGCGTCTTAGTCCGAGACTCAAAGAACATGAGAGAAGCGTCGAGCATTTTACAAACATGAATACATGGAATGAACTAAGGTCGAGATTGAGAAAAAATAAAACGATTGATGATGATATGCAACGAGAGATTGCAAAGGAAAAGGAGCGTTGGAGACAGGTATTGCAAAGAATAATTTCAGCAGTCAAGTTTCTTGCAAAACGTAATTTGGCATTTCGAGGAACAATTGAGAAGTTGTATCATGATAGTAATGGCAATTTTCTAGGCACTATTGAAATGATTGCTGAATTTGATCCTGTGATGCAAGAACATATTAGGCGCATTCAAAATAATGAAATTCATCATCATTATCTTGGCCACCGTATTCAGAATGAGTTGATCTCACTCCTCGCCGATGCCGTGAAAAAGGTTATCTTAAAGCTCATCAAGGATGCAAAGTACTTCTCTGTTATCTTGGATTGTACCCCGGATGTTAGTCATGAAGAGCAAATGACACTCATTGTGCGTTGTGTCAACCTATCAAGTAACATTCCGAGAGTGGAAGAGTTTTTCCTAGAGTTCTTGAAGGTTGATGACACATCAGGTTTGGCGCTTTTTAATGTACTGTTGGATACACTTGATTCTCTTGATTTGGATGTTGCTAATGTGAGAGGGCAAGGTTATGATAATGGTTCCAACATGAAGGGAAAAAATCAAGGTGTCCAGAATCGTTTGCTTTTAGTTAACCCAAAAGCATTATATATGCCATGTGCATGTCATAGTTTGAATCTCACTCTCTGTGATATGGCAAAATCTTGCGAGCAAGCTATTTCATTCTTCGGTATTATCCAGCGTATATATGTATTGTTTGCATGCTCTACTAAGAGGTGGAAGATTTTGCTTGATTATGTTCCCCAACTAACTGTCAAACCTTTATCTAATACTCGTTGGGAGAGTCGGATAAAGAGTGTGCAGCCTATAAAGTGCCAAACTCCGCAGATAATATCAGCTTTGAAGGAATTGGCGAAGGTTTCTACCGATGATCCGGCCGCAAGTAAGTGATGCTCAAGGTTTGGTCAGTGCACTTGAGAAATTTGAAACTTTAGTTGGCATGGTTATTTGGCATGATATTTTATTTGTTGTAAACATGGTGAGCAAAAAGTTACAGGAAAAAAATTGTGTGCATTGATGCTACTATCAAACACATTGAAGGGGTAATTTCATTCTTCAAAACCTTCAGAGATAATGGGTTCGATAAGAGTATTGAGAGTGCGAAAGCCATTGCATCAGGTATGGGCATAGAAGCAATATTTCGTATAAAACGTCAAAGTAAAAGGAAGAGGCATTTTGATGAAATCAATGATGATGAGGAAGAACTACAACTATCAGCTTATTGAATCCTTCGGAGTTAATTACTTTCTTGTAGTTGTTGATGCTGCAATTGCTTCACTCGGAGGATCGGTTTGAGCAAGTTGAACGCATTTGCAAAGGTGTTTGGTTTCTTATTCAACTCAAAAAATCTGAAGTCCTTGGATGATAGTAATCTGCAAAATAATTGCACTACTTTTGCACAAACTTTTACTCATAATAAGGCGTGTGATGTTGATCTTGATGATTTTGTTTCTGAGTTAAAGGTTCTCCAAGTAACATTGCCAGATGATTTGTCGACGCTTGAGATTCTTCGATTCGTTACAACCGCTGATTGCTATCCAAATGTGTCGCTTGCATATCGCATCCTCTTGACTATACTGTGAATGTAGCCTCAGCTGAAAGAAGTTTCTCTAAACTGAAGCTACTAAAAAATTGTTTGAGGTCAACTATGTTACAAGATAGATTGAATGGCTTGGCTACATGTTGTATTGAGAAGGATATCTTGGAAATCATTGATCTTGAAACAATTATCAATGATTTTGCATCGAGGAATGCACGGAGAAGCTTTTTGGAGAAGCATTGAAGTACTTATGGTAATTTGGTCTTTATTTGAGGTAATGAAACTAGTGCAAAATACATTTTATATTTTGCTGCCATTTTATAATTTTTTTCACTATAATATGCGAACAAACTGAGAGTTTATATATATCTAGTTATAGTACATATCGTTTTGAAAGGGCCCTTTTTTTTACGTCGCCCAAGGGCACCAAAATACATAGGGCCGGGGCTGGCCCTGCGCCGCCGCCGCCCCTCTCCGACGTCTTAACTGCCATCGCCATCACCATCTCCTATTTGTATTCAGTGGTTCATCCTCCCACAAACCTCTGTACCGTCTTATGTAAACATGGTGTTTGATGCTATAATATTTATCCTATGATCTATGTCATGTTTATGTAGTATATTTGTCTTTTGATTGCTTTGTTGAATGTCTATGGTTCATTAGAGTTGTATGTTGATATGGTACTGTCCTTTGGTGTCCATTATACTTGTGCGCGCATGGATCAACACCATAGGGTTAGTAGTATGTGCAAAAGAAGGGGGGTAGTCCTGCCGGAGTGACAGAAACCTGAGGGCTCAAACCGGTTAGTTGCATGTATGGTAGTAAGAGGACCATAAACTTAAGGCTATGATTGGGGAAACCTTAATGCATTGTTAGTATTTACGGATGTTTGCTAACAATCCAATCATATAGTACTTGTAATCCCAAGTAGTGGAGCGCTTGTATATTTAGCCTCTCCCACATTGAAAACTGCATCAAAGACAATGAACTAAATGTCTTCACTAATTAATCTTGGACAAAGCCACCATAATTACCACCACTTTTCCACACTCATGGTACTGTTAGAATATGGTTACTTAGTGTATCTTATTGTTGCAGCAACTAACATTTACTTTTATGTATTTATTATCTTGCAAAGCTATCTCTCATACCCGTATTGTCACTGTAGTTTTATTTCCTAGATGAAGCAAACGCTTTGTGCGCGTAGAGTTGTATCAGTGGTTGATAGAACTTGAGAGAGTACTTATCCTACCTTTAGCTCCTCGTTGGGTTCGACACTCTTACTTATCGAAAAGGCTACACGCGATCCCCTATACTTGTGGGTTATCAGCGAGCGACGACATATATAAGCCCGCAGCGTCCTAGGGTTCAGAGTTCCCCTCCACCGCCGCCATTGCCACCAGAGAGGCTAGCCTTATGCTACCTGGGGGCTGAAGAGACCGAGCTCATAGATCTAGAGGCTGAAGAGGTGATCATGGCGGATCGTGGCCGTGGGGGAAGAAACCGGGGAAGAGGATCTGGAGGGGGAGAGGAGATAGCTGGAATCGGCAGCAGCACAATGATACGCCCATTTTGCATCACTATTTTATATCATAATTTACTGTTATTCATTGATATATTTCATATTTGGAGATGATACTTATGTTATTTCATCTATTTTGTATATTTCATGATTATTTGGAGATCGCGCACCGGAGCCAGGATTCTCGCTGGAAAAGCACCGTCAGGATGCAATATTTCGGAAGATCAGCAATTGACGGGAATTACACGAAAATTCCTATTTTTCCGTAAGACGAAGAGAGCCGAAGGGGAGCCGAGGGGACCCGAGGTGGGCCCACCTCATAGGCCGGCGCGGCCCAAGGCCTGGCCGCGCCGCCCTGTGAGGAGGGGGCCCACAGCCCTCTCTCGCCTCCTTTTCTTCGCGTACGTCTTCGTCCCGAAAACCTAAGCTCCAGAGGGTACGTCGCGAAGAGTCACAGCCGCCTCTGCGGGGCGGAGAACACCAGAGAGAAAAGAGCTCTCCGGCGGGCAGGAATCCGCCGGGGAAATTCTATCCCGGAGGGGGAAATCGACGCCATCGTCATCGTCATCGAGCTGGACATCATCTCCATCACCACCGTCATCATCATCATCATCACCGCCATCTCCACCGCTGCACCTCGTCACCGCTGTAACGATTTGGGTTGGATCTTGATTGTTTGATAGGGGAAACTCTCCCGGTGTTGATTTCTACTTGTTATTGATGCTATTGAGTGAAACCGTTGAACCAAGGTTTATGTTCAGATTGTTATTCATCATCATATCACCTCTGATCATGTTCCATATGATGTCTCGTGAGTAGTTCGTTTAGTTCTTGAGGACATGGGTGAAGTCTAAATGTTAGTAGTGAATTATGGTTGAGTAATATTCAATGTTATGATATTTAAGTTGTGGTGTCATTCTTCTAGTGGTGTCGTGTGAACGTCGACTACACGATACTTCACCATTTATGGGCCTAGGGGAATACATCTTGTCCTCGTTTGCCAATTGCGGGGTTGCCGGAGTGACAGAAACTTGAGCCCCCGTTGGTATATCGATGCAGGAGGGATTGCAGGATCTTAGAGTTTAAGGCTGTGGTTAGATTTATCTTATTTACTTTCTTGTAGTTGCGGATTCTTGCAAGGGGTATAATCACAAGTATGTATTAGTCCTAGGAAGGGCGGTGCATTAGCATAGGTTCACCCACATAACACTTATCAAAACAATGAAGATTATTTAGCTACATGAAGCGAAAGCACTAGACTAAAATCCCGTGTGTCCTCGAGAACGTTTGGTCATTATAAGTAAACAAACCGGCTTGTCCTTTGTGCTAAAAAGGATTGGGCCACTCGCTGCAATTGTTACTCTCGCACTTTACTTACTCGTACTTTATTCATCTCGTTACATCAAAACCCCCTGAATACTTGTCTCGTGAGCATTTACAGTGAATCCTTCATCGAAACCGCTTGTCAACACCTTCTCGCTCCTCGTTGGGATCGACATTCTTACTTATCGAAGATACTGCGATACACCCCCTATACTTGTGGGTCATCAAGACTATTTTCTACGGCGCCGTTGCCGGGAGTGAAGCGCTATTGGTAAGTGGAATTGGTAAGGAAAACCTATATTGTTTGTGCTGATTTTATTTCGCTCGCTGCTATAAGTCATTATGGAGAGATATTCTCTTCAATTTCTATTTGGGAAATCTACTACTACTGCAACGGTAGTGGATGAGGCGCCGGTGAGGAAGTAATACCATATAAAATACCTATGAAAATTATTGAACGTGTTATGGATAACCGCTATGAAGGGGATGGAACCTGTCCATCCCGGTGATCATTTACTGTTTTTACATGAATTATGCGGGTTATTCAAATGTGCAGTATTGCTATGAATGAAGTTAGAAAGAAACTATTCTCTATATCGCTGTCTGGTAAAGCGGCGCATTGGTATAAATTGTCTGAAGAATGGTGATTCTCTTGATTGGGAGGACATTGTGCCTTTATTTTATTCCAAATTCTATCCTCCAAGTGAAATTCACAAAGATCGTAACCGCATATATAATTTCTGGCCTCATGATGGAGAAAGTATTGCCCAAGCTTGGGGGAGATTGAAGTCTTTAATGCTCAAATGCCCCATTCATGAGCTTCCTGGTAATGTTATTATTGATAATTTCTATGCAAGACTTTCTTTTCAAGACAAGACCTTGCTGGATACTTCTTGTTCGGATCATTTACACGCAACAAAGAAGAGTTTAAAAGGGACCTTCTTGATCGAATCCAGGAGAATACTGAAGGATGGGAGAACGACAAAGATAGAGAGTTAGGTATAAATTATGATTATAAATGCATTGAAGTTTTTATGGATACTGATAAATTTCGCAATATCAGTGCTACTTATGGTCTTGATTCTCAAGTTGTTGCAAATCTTTACAAAGCTTTTGCCTCTCACTATGAATTGCCTAAGAAGAATTTTGATAAGTATCATGAACCGTATAAAGATAAAATTGATTCATCTGTAAACAAATGTGTTGTAATTGAAACTGTTGATCATGTTATTCCTGAAGCTTATATTGAAAAAACTCCTTTTCCTGCTAAAATGAAGGAGTACTCTGTTATATCTAGTGCGGTTAATAAAAGTGAAAAGAAACCTATAGAACCTGAAGAACAAATTAAGGTTGAACCTGCTGTTGCAATAGTTAAAGATCTTGTGACTGAAAATGTGGAAGATGGTCATATTATTTTCTGTGAAGATGCTTCTAATATTGTTTCGCATCCTAATAAGTCTAGAAAACTAGTGTTCCTATGCCATCTGTTAGAATTGGTGATCATTGTTATTATGGTTTATGTGATATTGGTGCAAGTATTAGTGCTATTCCTTATGAGCTTTACACGGAGATTATGCACGAAATTGGTTCTTGTGAACTTGAAGATATTGATGTGGTTATTCGGCTAGCTAATAGAGAAACTATATCTCCAATTGGTATTGTTCGAGATGTGGAAGTTTTATGTGGTAAGATTAAATATCCCGCTGATTTTCTCGGTACTTGGTTCTCGCTGCTAGTAAGTATTGTCCTATTATTTTTGGTAGACCATTCCTAAATACTTGTGGAGCTGTTATAGATTGCAAGAAGGAAAAGATTGTTACTAAATTTGCTTGGTGAATCTTATGAGTTTAATTTCTCTAAATTTGCCAAAACTCCTTATAAAGCTGATTTGCCAAATAATGATTTTAGAGTTGAACAATGTGCGTCTATTGCTCTTGCTCCTAATAATCCTTTGCAGCAACATTTGGAGAATAGTGAGAGTGAAGTCTTTAGAGAAGAAAGAAATGAGCTTGATGAAATTTTCCTTCGTCAACCTATCCTTAAACATGACTTGCCAGTTGAAGATTTAGGTACAACACCACCACCAAAGGAAGATCCTGTTTTCGATTTAAAACCATTGCCTGATAATCTTAAGTATGCTCATATTGATGATAAGAAAATATATCCCGTTATTATTAGTTCTAAGCTTTCAGAAATTGAGGAAGAAAGGTTATTGGAAATATTGAAGAAACACCGAGGATCTATTGGCTACACTCTTGATGATTTGAAGGGGATTTCTCCTTCTATTTGCCAACATGCTATTAATATGGAAGATGATGCAAAGCCTGTTGTTGAACATCAGCGTCGTCTAATTCCAAAGATGAAGGAGGTGGTAAGGAATGAGGTATTAAAACTTCTTGAAGCCGGTATTATATATCCTATTGCTGATAGTAGATGGGTTAGTCCTGTGCATTGCGTTCCTAAGAAAGGAGGAATGACTGTTGTGCCTAATGATAATGATGAGCTCATCCCTCAAAGAGTAGTTGTAGGGTATAGAATGTGCATTGATTTTCGAAAAGTTAATAAAGTTACTAAGAAAGATCATTACCCTTTACCATTTATTGATCAAATTAGAAAGGCTATCTAAAAATACTCATTTTTTGCTTTCTTGATGGTTATTCTGGGTTTTCACAAATTGCTGTTAAAACTAAAGATCAAGAGAAAACCACTTTCACTTGTCCCTATGGAACTTATGCTTATAGGCGTATGCCTTTTGGTTTATGTAATGCTCCTGCTACTTTTCAAAGATGCATGTCCGCTATTTTTCATGGCTTTTGTGAGAGTATTGTAGAGGTATTCATGGATGATTTTTCTGTCTATGGGAATTCTTTTGATAGTTGCTTGCGAAACCTTGATAAAGTTTTGCAGAGATGTGAAGAAACTAACCTTGTTCTTAATTGGGAGAAATGCCACTTTATGGTTAATGAAGGAATTGTATTGGGACATAAAATTTCTGAGAGAGGTATTGAAGTTTATAGAGCTAAAGTTAAAGCAATTGAGAAGATGCCCTATCCTAGGGATGTTAAAGGTATTCGTAGTGTTCTTGGTCATGCTGGGTTTTATAGGAGGTTTATTAAAGACTTCTCTAAGATTTCAAAGCCTCTTACTAATCTTCTTCAAAAAGACGTACCTTTTGTTTTTGATGATGATTGTAAGGAAGCTTTTGAAACTCTAAAGAAAGCATTAACAACTGCCCCTATAGTTGAACCTCCTGATTGGAATTTGCCTTTTGAAATTATGTGTGATGCTAGTGATTTTGTTGTAGGCGCTGTTCTTGGACAGCGAGTAGATAAAAAATTAAATGTTATTCATTATGCTAGCAAGACTCTTGATGCTGCTCAAAGAAATTATGCTACAACTGAAAAAGAATTATTAGTTGTAGTCTTTGCTTGTGACAAGTTTAGATCCTATATTGTTGATTCAAAAGTCACGATTCATACTGATCATGCTGCAATTAGATACCTTATGACAAAGAAAGATGCTAAGCCGAGGCTTATTAGATGGGTACTTCTTTTGCAAGAATTTGATTTACATATTGTAGATAGGAAAGGTGCTGATAATCATGTCGCTGATAATTTTTCTAGATTGGAAAATATTGCTTATGATCCTGTTCCTGTTAATGATAGTTTTCCAAATGAGCAATTGGCTGTAATAAAGGTGAGCTCGCGAGACAGTCCTTGGTATGCTGATTATGCTAACTTTATTGTTTCCAAGTACTTGCCTCCAACCTTTTCAGCTCAAGCAAAGGAGGAAATTCTTTTATGACTTGAGGCATTATTTTTGGGATGACCCACACTTATATAAAGAAGGAGTGGATGGTATTATGCGAAGATGTGTTCCCGAATATGAACAACAGGAGATATTGAGTAAATGTCATGGTAGTGCTTATGGAGGACATCACGTCGGAGATAGAACCGCACAAAAGGTTCTACAATCAGGTTTTTATTGGCCAACTCTCTTCAAAGATGCAAGGAAGTTTATTTTATCTTATGATGAATGTCAAAGGGTTGGTAATATCTCCAGACGCAATGAAATGCCTATGAATTATACTCTTGTTATTGAACCATTCGATTGTTGGGGATTCGACTTCATGGGTCCTTTCCCTTCTTTAGAAGGTAACACTCATATACTTGTCGTCGTTGATTATGTTACTAAATGGGTAGAAGCTATACCCACAAAAAGTGCTGATGGTGAAACTTCTTTAAAAATGCTTTTAGATATTATTTTTCCTAGATTTGGAGTACCTAGATATATTATGACTGATGGAGGTTCTCATTTTATTCATGGAGGTTTTAGAAAAACTCTTGCTAAGTATGGTATTAATCATAGAATTGCTTCCGCTTATCACCCTCAAACTAGTGGTCAAGTAGAATTATCAAATAGAGAGATTAAATCTATTTTGGGAAAGACTGTTAATAAATCTAGAAAGAATTGGGCTAGCAAATTGAAGGAAGCACTATGGGCTTATAGAAATGCTTATAAAAATCCTATGGGTATGTCATCGTATAAAATGGTTTATGGAAAAGCTTGTCATTTACCTTTAGAACTAGAGCACAAAGCTTATTGGGTTGTAAGGGAACTTAATAAAGATTTCGAACTTGCCGGTAAGAAGAGATTGCTACAATTGAGTTCTTTAGATGAATGGAGAAGTGAAGCATATGAAAATGCTAAACTCTTTAAGGAGAAAGTTAAGAAATGGCATGATAGAAAAATTATCAAAAGAGAACTTAATGTAGGGGACAAAGTCCTATTGTATCGGTCTCGTCTTAGATTCTTTGCAGGGAAATTACTCTCAAAATGGGAAGGACCATATGTCATTGATGAGGTTTATCGATCAGGAGCAATTAAAATTAGCTCTCTTCAAGGTAATGCCACACAAGTAGTGAATGGGCAGAGACTTAAGCATTATATCTCTGGAGATTCTTATAATGAAGATGTTGATATTATCCAAGTGGAAACACCGGAGGCTTTCATCAAAGGTCAAATTAGCAGTCCGCCAGAACCCGACTTTGAATAGGTAACAGTACAAGTAATAAAAAGTTCACGATTTACTTTTCGAACAATTTTTTTGCTGTTTTTGGAAAATATGAAAAATTACGAGATCGAAACGGAGTGGAGGAGACGAACGAGGGCGTGCCCCCATAGGCCGGCGCGAGCCCCAGCCTGGCCGCGCCACCCTATGAGGACACCGCCTCGTTGTCCCTCCCCGACTCTTGTTCGATCTGGTACTTTCCTTCTGTCGTAAAAATTACTGCTATATAATCCCCCGGACCCCTGGAGGTCCGTATATCGTTTTCTCGTCGTGTTTTGTTTCGAGTTGTTTCTGCCAGGATCTGTTTTTGGATCTAGAAGCACCATGGCCTCCAACAACAAGGACAAGGGACCTTTGAAGGAAGAATTCAAGGAGGAAGTGGAGGAGACGTCATCAATGAAAAGGAAGTGGCAAACTATGGGGAGTAAGCCAATCTCGGTGGGATCGGTTAACGCTGGACGTTCTTTTTCTCATAACTTGCAGGGACCTCTACCGCCTGCTCTTAGTCTCAATTCTTTCCATTGTGCGGAGGAAGCGCTACGGGTTACAGATGAGTTTTGTGATCAATACCGTGCGCTGAGAAGGGAAGTGGAGATACTTCTTGTGGAGAACAACCGACTTCGCAGAATGCTGGAGTATTACTCAACTACCATCACAGGACCGCCACCGCCACTTTCAGATAACAATGAATCTCTTCGAGTTTTAGTGCAGAATTACCAAACTGAGAGGCGGAAGCTGAAGGATATCCTTAAGGATCGCAGGAACGGGGCTTCACCATCACCACCGAAGGAGTAATTCATCATCGGTATTGGCATCCCCTTGGTTTGTTCTAAGCTTGGGGGAGTGCCACGGTATCACATCATCACTATCTTTTACCTTTTGCTATCAAGTAGTGTCATATCATGAGTAGGGAAGTTATCATATAAGATGTGTTGCGGTATGGAAGTATCTCTCTTTAGTTGGTTATCTATGTATCCCTTGGTGTGAGTTATCGTTATGAAATATTAATGAGAAGTTTTATCATTTATATATTGCACATCTTATTTTAGTTTGCAATCTCTATTATGTGATTGATCTTGTTGTTAGTATTGGTATCACTTTGGGAGCATAGAGTAAATCTATTTGGTTTTGGCAAACTTAGCATTGGTCAATAGCAACAACACTTTGAGTTTTAAGTAGAGAAGAGGAAATACATGTGGATATGTTATTATCTTTCTTGATAGTTCTTAGCTTAGTATTCTGAAGTTAAGATTGTTTGTGCTTACAAGTAAGATGCATGATTGTTTCTATCACATGTATATTTGTTTGTTTCCCTCAACTCTTATGCTTGCTATTTAACCTTGCTAGCCAAAGACCTGTACTGAGAGGGAATGCTTCTCGTGCATCCAAACCTTTAAACCAAAACCCATGCCATGTGTGTCCACTATAACTACCTATTATGTGGCATTTCCTGCCACTCCAAGTAAATACTTCATGTGCTACCTTTAAACAATTCAAAACTTTATTACTCCTTATTTGTGTCAATGTTCTATAGCTCATGAGGAAGTATGTGGTGTTTTATCTTTCAATCTTGTTGGGCAACTTTCACCAATGGACTAGTGGCTTCATCCAATTATCCAATAACTTTGCAAAAAGAGCTGGCAATGGGATTCCCAGTCCCAAATTAATTAACCAAAATAGACACTCCTCCATGGTATGTGATTGTTGGACGGCACCCGAAGGATTCGGTTAGCCATGGCTTGAGAAAGCAAAGGTGGGGAGGAGTGTCATCATAATAAAACTAAATAAAAAGGCACTCCTTCATGGTATGAGATTGTTGGCAGGCACCCGAGGATTCGGTTAACCATGGTTTGTGAAAGCAAAGGTTGGAAGAAGTGCCATCCAAAAATAAAGATAAAATGGGAGCCGCTCTTTGAGAGTTTGTCTGGTGAGGGGGTTAGAGTACCCATTACCAGTCGTTGACAACAACAAACACCCCTCAAAACTTTACTTTTATGCTCTCTATATGATTTCAAAACTTGAAAAGCTCTAGCACATGATTTAATCCCTGCTTCCCTCTGCGAAGGGCCTGTCTTTTTACTTTATGATGAGTCAGTAAACCTATTTCCCCCCATTTTAAGCAAGCATTTGAGTTGTTGTGATCCAACCATCTATATTGTGATATATTTAATCATGCCTTTTATTCTTCCTTGTTTAGTACAAGTTTTATCTGATGAATATAGCTTTGAAGATTATCAATGATTATGAGGAGATTATTATGATTGAGTATGCAAGTTCTGCTATATAAGCTTTAATATAAGAGCTCCGCTCGATAGATAAGTATAATCTGTTAACTGTTCTTTGACCAAGAATGAAGTTTGCCATCACCAATTATGATTTTCTATGCACATTCACTTGTGATTTCCTTTTACATGTTTCAAGTTGAATTATATGAGGACGTTGTTCACTATTATGTCTTGTGTGAATTAATATGATGCTTCTTGTCCGTATTTTATTGATCGACTCTTCACTCCATAAACATGTGGTCTTGTTTACCGAGTTCAGTTTCGCTTGGGGACAAGCGAAGTCTAAGCTTGGGGGAGTTGATACGTCCATTTTGCATCACTATTTTATATCATAATTTATCGTTATTCATTGATATATTTCATATTTGGAGATGATACTTATGTTATTTCATCTATTTTGTATATTTCATGATTATTTGAAGATCGCGCACCGGAGCCAGGATTCTGCTGGAAAAAGCACCGTCAGGATGCAATATTTCGGAAGATCAACAATTGACGGGAATTACACGAAAATTCCTATTTTTCCAGAAGACGAAGAGAGCCAGAAGGGGGAGCCGAGGGGACCCGAGGTGGGCCCACCTCATAGGCCGGCGCGGCCCAAGGCCTGGCCGCGCCGCCCTGTGAGGAGGGGCCCACAGCCCTCTCTCGCCTCCTTTTCTTCGCGTACGTCTTCGTCCCAACCTAAGCTCCAGAGGGTACGTCGCGAAGAGTCACAGCCGCCTCTGCGGGGCGGAGAACACCAGAGAGAAAAGAGCTCTCCGGCGGGCAGGAATCCGCCGGGGAAATTCCATCCCGGAGGGGGAAATCGACGCCATCGTCATCGTCATCGAGGTGGACATCATCTCCATCACCACCGTCATCATCATCATCATCACCGCCATCTCCACCGCTGCACCTCGTCACCGCTGTAACGATTTGGGTTGGATCTTGATTGTTTGATAGGGGAAACTCTCCCGGTGTTGATTTCTACTTGTTATTGATGCTATTGAGTGAAACCGTTGAACCAAGGTTTATGTTCAGATTGTTATTCATCATCATATCACCTCTGATCATGTTCCATATGATGTCTCGTGAGTAGTTCGTTTAGTTCTTGAGGACATGGGTGAAGTCTAAATGTTAGTAGTGAATTATGGTTGAGTAATATTCAATGTTATGATATTTAAGTTGTGGTGTCATTCTTCTAGTGGTGTCGTGTGAACGTCGACTACACGATACTTCACCATTTATGGGCCTAGGGGAATACATCTTGTACTCGTTTGCCAATTGCGGGGTTGCCGGAGTGACGTAAACCCGAGCCCCCGTTGGTATATCGATGCGAGAGGGATTGCAGGATCTTAGAGTTTAAGGTCGTGGTTAGATTTATCTTAATTACTTTCTTGTAGTTGCGGATTCTTGCAAGGGGTATAATCACAAGTATGTATTAGTCCTAGGAAGGGCGGTGCATTAGCATAGGTTCACCCACATAACACTTATCAAAACAATGAAGATTATTTAGCTACATGAAGCGAAAGCACTAGACTAAAATCCCGTGTGTCCTCGAGAACGTTTGGTCATTATAAGTAAACAAACCGGCTTGTCCTTTGTGCTAAAAAGGATTGGGCCACTCGCTGCAATTGTTACTCTCGCACTTTACTTACTCGTACTTTATTCATCTCGTTACATCAAAACCCCTCGAATACTTGTATGTGAGCATTTACAAGTGAATCCTTCATCGAAACTGCTTGTCAACACCTTCTCGCTCCTCGTTGGGATCGACATTCTTACTTATCGAAGATACTCGCGATACACCCCCTATACTTGTGGGTCATCAAGACTATTTTCCGGCGCCGTTGCCTGGGAGTGAAGCGCTATTGGTAAGTGGAATTGGTAAGGAAAACCTATATTGTTTGTGCTGATTTTATTTCTGCTCGCTGCTATAAGTCATTATGGAGAGATCTTCTCTTCAATTTCTATTTGGGAAATCTACTACTACCGCAACGGTAGTGGATGAGGCGCCAGGTGAGGAAGTAATACCATATAAAATACCTATGAAAATTATTGAACGTGTTATGGATAACCGCTATGAAGGGGATGGAACTGTCCATCCCGGTGATCATTTACTCGTTTTTACATGAATTATGCGGGTTATTCAAATGTGCAGTATTGCTATGAATGAAGTTAGAAAGAAACTATTCTCTATATCGCTGTCTGGTAAAGCGGCGCATTGGTATAAATTGCTGAAGAATGGTGATTCTCTTGATTGGGAGGACATTGTGCCTTTATTTTATTCCAAATTCTATCCTCCAAGTGAAATTCACAAAGATCGTAACCGCATATATAATTTCTGGCCTCATGATGGAGAAAGTATTGCCCAAGCTTGGGGGAGATTGAAGTCTTTAATGCTCAAATGCCCCATTCATGAGCTTCCTGGTAATGTTATTATTGATAATTTCTATGCAAGACTTTCTTTTCAAGACAAGACCTTGCTGGATACTTCTTGTTCTGGATCATTTACACGCAACAAAGAAGAGTTTAAAAGGGACCTTCTTGATCGAATCCAGGAGAATACTGAAGGATGGGAGAACGACAAAGATAGAGAGTTAGGTATAAATTATGATTATAAATGCATTGAAGTTTTTATGGATACTCGATAAATTTCGCAATATCAGTGCTACTTATGGTCTTGATTCTCAAGTTGTTGCAAATCTTTACAAAGCTTTTGCCTCTCACTATGAATTGCCTAAGAAGAATTTTGATAAGTATCATGAACCGTATAAAGATAAAATTGATTCATCCGTAAACAAATGTGTTGTAATTGAAACCGTTGATCATGTTATTTCGAAGCTTATATTGAAAAAACTCCTTTTCCTGCTAAAATGAAGGAGTACTCGTTATATCTAGTGCGGTTAATAAAAGTGAAAAGAAACCTATAGAACCCGAAGAACAAATTAAGGTTGAACCTCGTCGTTGCAATAGTTAAAGATCTTGTGACTCGAAAATGTGGAAGATGGTCATATTATTTTCTGTGAAGATGCTTCTAATATTGTTTCGCATCCTAATAAGTCTAGAAAAACTAGTGTTCCTATGCCATCTGTTAGAATTGGTGATCATTGTTATTATGGTTTATGTGATATTGGTGCAAGTATTAGTGCTATTCCTTATGAGCTTTACACGGAGATTATGCACGAAATTGGTTCTTGTGAACTTGAAGATATTGATGTGGTTATTCGGCTAGCTAATAGAGAAACTATCTCTCCAATTGGTATTGTTCGAGATGTGGAAGTTTTATGTGGTAAGATTAAATATCCTGCTGATTTTCTGGTACTTGGTTCTGCTGCTAGTAAGTATTGTCCTATTATTTTTGGTAGACCATTCCTAAATACTTGTGGAGCTGTTATAGATTGCAAGAAGGAAAAGATTGTTACTAAATTTGCTGGTGAATCTTATGAGTTTAATTTCTCTAAATTTGCCAAAACTCCTTATAAAGCTGATTTGCCAAATAATGATTTTAGAGTTGAACAATGTGCGTCTATTGCTCTTGCTCCTAATAATCCTTTGCAAGCAACATTTGGAGAATAGTGAGAGTGAAGTCTTTAGAGAAGAAAGAAATGAGCTTGATGAAATTTTCCTTCGTCAACCTATCCTTAAACATGACTTGCCAGTTGAAGATTTAGGTACAACACCACCACCAAAGGAAGATCCTGTTTTCGATTTAAAACCATTGCCTCATAATCTTAAGTATGCTCATATTGATGATAAGAAAATATATCCTGTTATTATTAGTTCTAAGCTTTCAGAAATTGAGGAAGAAAGGTTATTGGAAATATTGAAGAAACACCGAGGATCTATTGGCTACACTCTTGATGATTTGAAGGGGATTTCTCCTTCTATTTGCCAACATGCTATTAATATGGAAGATGATGCAAAGCCTGTTGTTGAACATCAGCGTCGTCTAATTCCAAAGATGAAGGAGGTGGTAAGGAATGAGGTATTAAAACTTCTTGAAGCCGGTATTATATATCCTATTGCTGATAGTAGATGGGTTAGTCCTGTGCATTGCGTTCCTAAGAAAGGAGGAATGACTCGTTGTGCCTAATGATAATGATGAGCTCATCCCTCAAAGAGTAGTTGTAGGGTATAGAATGTGCATTGATTTTCGAAAAGTTAATAAAGTTACTAAGAAAGATCATTACCCTTTACCATTTATTGATCAAATGTTAGAAAGGCTATCTAAAAATACTCATTTTTTGCTTTCTTGATGGTTATTCTGGGTTTTCACAAATTGCTGTTAAAACTAAAGATCAAGAGAAAACCACTTTCACTTGTCCCTATGGAACTTATGCTTATAGGCGTAATCACTCTGTTGAAGGATGCCCTGTCATCAAGAGACCTCCCCAGCTAATGGCCTAGGTTTCTCCACATTGAGATCCATGAGGTGGTTGTTAATCATGTGGCTACTACAAAGAATTGTGGGCTTGTGCTGATTGAGGAAGGGAACATAACAAAAACTGAGCTAGCCAAAGAGTTTGTTGGGATATATATAGGAGAAGCTGGCCATGGCAGATCAGAGAACTCACCCAGTGGTGGTCCTATCTGGTTAAGTTTCCTCCTCATCTTCCAGTGGACCAGGTGATTGGTTATCCTAGGTTTGGATTGACAAAACCTGGGGTTTGGGTATAGGTTGAGGCTTGGGATGATGATCCAGACCCTGTGGCAGTGATGCAAGAAACCTGGATGAAGATTCATGGCCTGCAACCTCCATGGTGTGAATGGAACTGTATTGCTCAAGTTGTTTCTGTGTGTGGTATTCTAGAAGAAATAGACTGGATGAGTGTGTTCAAGGATTGTGCTGAGGTGGTGAGAGTTAAGATAAAATGTAGAGATTCTACTAGGATTCCTGCTGGCAGACTTTTCCACTTCCAAGGAAAATTTCATCAGTTGTTGTTTGAGGTTGAGGGAGAACCTGCTATGGGGGTGGCAGATGATCCTCATCCACCACCTCCCCCTCCCTCTGATGGAAATGATGAACATGGGAATGATGGACAGACTGGTGAAAGGCAAGATGGTATGGATACTGACAGAAGCAGTGCAGTAGGGAATGCTTCTGCAAATTCTGTTGTGGTGACTCCTGGTGCCTCCAGCTATGGATCTGTGGTGAGAAGACTAGTCACTGATGATGAAGAGGTGAAAGAATATGTTGATGGTGCATAGGTTTATGACTTGCTGCTCAAGAATGGCTGTGTTGATGAGGATGGTAGGTTTATCTGGAGGGGTGGTTCTAGCATAGCTGATGAGACAATGAGTGAGGAAATCCAAAACTTCCTCTTGGATGATCAAGAGACTCTAGCTTGCAATCAGGGGATTGATCTGGGTAGTATGGATATGGGTACTAGTGGTATGGAAGTTGCTCTACCAGAAGATATCCTTCCTAACTTTGAGAAGACTGACAAAGCAGAAGTGGTGGGCATAGATCAGCAAGGAAAAACAAGGAAGAAGAAAGTTTGGGGTCCTGTTCAAGCTACAAGGAAGAGCTCTAGGGTGGACAGGTCTATGAATGTGATGAAGAAGGCTATTGAATACAAGAAAAAGAACAACCTGGAGGAGCCCAAAAAAAAGATGAAAGGTATAATGCATTCTAATGCTTTTCAGTCCCTAGATGTTGATTACCTTGAATCCTTGGCTAGGAATGTTGGTGTTGATATATCTGTTGTTAGTGCTAGTGGTGAAAAAGAGGAAAATCTTGATACTCATTCTAAGGAATCATAGGAGTAGTGGTTCTTCCTATGAATATGTCAATAGATCTTGAGATTCCTAGGGAGAGTATGACTCATGAATCTCTGTGTGTTCCTTTATTACCTAATAATGTAGAGTTAGTGACTACTCCTTTGATTAGTTATAGGAAGAGTAGAGAAAACTATGACGATGAGGGAGAAAAATGGATAGAGGTTATTAGGAAGTCACGGGGCAAGCACCCCAAGAATAGATTACAATGTTAATTTAATTTTTTAACATTAGAGGGATTACTGCTCCTGGTAGGAAAAAGTGTCTAGAGGACACTGTTATTCCGTTAAAAGTTGACTACATTGGTTTCCAGGAGACAAGAAAAGAGAAATTCTCTAAGTCTTTCCTGAAAACCATTTTAGGGAATAGGAATTTTGAGTGGAACTTTTTGCCTGCAGCTGGTTCTGCTGGTGGGATTTTAGTTGGTATAAATAATGACATATTTGAGGTTATTTCTTGGGTCATTAAATCTTTCTCTGTTAGTACAATTGCTAGGATTAAAAGTTCTGGTGTGGAGATTAGGCTTACTACGGTTTATGGTTCACCTTATGAGGAGGGTAAAGATGCTTTTATTTCAGAACTGCATGAGTTGTTTCTAAGTTGGGATGGACCTGCTGATACGTCTCAAACGTATCCATAATTTCTTATGTTCCATGCTACTTTTATGACAATACTCACATGTTTTATACATACTTTACATCATTTATATGCATTTTCCGGCACTAACCTATTAACGAGATGCCGAAGAGCCAGTTGCCGTTTTCTGCTGTTTTTGGTTTCAGAAATCCTACACAGGAAATATTCTCGGAATTGGACAAAATTAACGCCCAGGGTCTTATTTTTCCACGGAGCTTCCAGAAGACCGAAGAGCATACGAAGTGGGGCCACGAGGGGCCGTAACCATAGGGCGGCGCGGCCAGCATGGGGCCCGCGCCGGCCTATGGTGTGGGGCCCCTGCGCCGCCTCCAACTCTGCCCTTTAGCCTATAAAATCCCTCCGTCGCGAAAACCCTATTACCGAGAGCCACAATACGGAAATAGTTGCAGAGACGCCGCCGCCACCAATCCCATCTTGGGGGATTCAGGAGATCACCTCCGGCACCCTGCCGGAGAGGGGAATCATCACCGGAGGGCTCTACATCACCATGCCCGCCTCCGGACTGATGCGTGAGTAGTTCATCCTTGGACTATGGGTCCATAGCAGTAGCTAGATGGTTGTCTTCTCCTCATTGTGCTATCATGTTAGATCTTGTGAGCTGCCTATCATGATCAAGATCATCTATTTGTAATGCTACATGTTGTGTTTGTTGGGATCCGATGAATATTGAATACTATGTCAAGTTGATTATCAATCTATCATATATATGTTGTTTATGTTCTTGCATGCTCTCCGTTGCTAGTAGAGGCTCGGCCAAGTTGATACTTGTGACTCCAAGAGGGAGTATTTATGCTCGATAGTGGGTTCATGCCTCCATTGAATCTGGGACTGTGACAGAAAGTTCTAAGGTTGTGGATGTGCTGTTGCCACTAGGGATAAAACATCAATGCTTTGTCTAAGGATATTTGTGTTGATTACATTACGCACCATACTTAATGCAATTGTCTGTTGTTTGCAACTTAATACTGGAAGGGGTGCGGATGCTAACCCGAAGGTGGACTTTTTAGGCATAGATGCATGCTGGATAGCGGTCTATGTACTTTGTCGTAATGCCCTGATTAAATCTCATAGTAATTATCATGATATGTATGCATCTCTATTTGTCAATTGCCCAACTGTAATTTGTTCACCCAACATGCTATTTCTTATGGGAGAGACACCACTAGTGAACTGTGGACCCCGGTCCATTCTTTTACATCTGAATACAATCTACTGCAATCTCTGTTCTATGTTGTTTTCTACAAGCAAACATCATTCTCCACACCATACGTTTAATCCTTTGTTTTCAGCAAGCCGGTGAGATTGACAACCTCACTGTTAAGTTGGGACAAAGTACTGTGATTGTGTTGTGCAGGTTCCACGTTGGCGCCGGAATCCCTGGTGTTGCGCCGCACTACACTCCTTCACCAACAACCTTCACATGGCCTTCATCTCCTATTGGTTCGATAACCTTGGTTTCATACTGAGGGAAACTTGCTGCTATACGCATCACACCTTCCACTTGGGGTTCCCAACGGACGTGTGCTTCACGCGTATAAGGCTAAATTTCTGGCGCCGTTGCCGGGGAGATCAAGACACGCTGCAAGGGGAGTCTCTCACATCCAATCTCTTTACTTTGTTTATTGTCTTGCTTTACTTTACTTTATTTTCTGCTTTATTTGCTTTCCCTCTATCAAAAATACAAAAAAAATTAGTTACTTGCATTACTTTATTTACTATCTTGTTTGCTTTCTCTATATCAAAAACACAAAAAAAATTAGTTACTTGCATTTATTTTATTTACCTTTTGTTTATTTCATCTTGTTTCATCCTAAGTTCACTCTGAAAGATATACCGGTAGGGCAAGGGTCTATCATTGGAAAAGATAATATAGAATAATTTTTCACTCATGTTAGTAAGGCTGAAGATTTTGAAGATAGATCCTTGGTAGAACTTGCTCCTAATTATGAAATTGCTACTGCCTCTTTAGTGCACATGTTGGAAGCTAGATTTTTTAATCTTAATCCAATAATGCAACATATGTTTCTTACACTTGGTGATATGGAAGAAGGAGAGAAGAAAGATTTTGTTTTAGAAACCCTTGTTAAAGAATTTGGTGATGTAGCTAGAGAAGCTAGGAAAGTTTTTATTCGACATAAGATGCTAGGTTTGTGTACCAATTTTGCAAATATCCTTGAAAGGAGGGAAAATGATAGGCTAAAATATACTAATAAAACCAACCATGAGGGGGAGATGAAAATACCAATACCTCATAAACTTCTAGGGATGCATGAAGCTCTAGAAAATAACTATGCTTGGCTTGTTCCTGAAAATTTGTTTGATGAGGATAGTAAGCCTAGGAGCAACGAAAGAGGAGTTACTTACATAGACAAGATACAATGCATTGTTGAGAAAACTTCCAACTCCCCTGGTAATGATGTTGATGCTTCATCTCTCGATAATACTTGATTCACACTTTCTGCGCCTAGCTGAAAGGCGTTAAAGAAAAGCACTTCTTGCGAGATAACCCATGTATGTTTTTACTACTGTTTTGTTGTGTCTTGGAAGTTGTTACTACTGTAGCAACCTCTCCTTATCTTTACTTTATTGCATTGTTGTGCCAAGTAAAGTCTCTAATAGTTAAGTTGATACTAGATTTGGATTGCTGCGCAGAAACAGATTTCTACCTGTCACGAATTTGCGTAGATCTCTCTGTAAAAAAATCAAAAAAATCTGCCAATTTACGTGCGTGATCCTCAGATATGTACGCAACTTTCATTAGTTATGATCTTTTTCATCTGAGCCTGTTAAGTGCCACTAAAAAATTCGTCTTTACGGACTATTCTGTTTTGACAGATTCTGCCTTTTATTTCACATTGCCTCTTTTGCTATGTTGAATGGATTTCTTTGTTCCATTAACTTTCAGTAGCTTTGTGCAATGTCCAGAAGTGTTAAGAATGATTATGTCACCTCTGAATATGTGAATTTTTGATTATGCACTAACCCTCTAATGAGTTTGTTTTGAGTTTGTTGTGGAGGAAGTTTTCAAGGATCAAGAGAGGAGGATGATAGAATATGATCAAGAAGAGTGAAAAGTCTGAGCTTGGGGATGCCCCCGTGGTTCATCTCTGCATATTTCAAGAAGACTCAAGCATCTAAGCTTGGGGATGCCCAAGGCATCCCCTTCTTCATCGACAACTTATCAGGTCACCTCTAGTGAAACTATATTTTTATTCAGTCACATCTTATGTGCTTTACTTGGAGCGTCTGTTTGCTTTTGTTTATGTTTTTGTTTGAATATACACGGATCCTAGCATTCTTTGTGTTGGAGAGATACATGCTCCGCTCGTTCATATGAACACTAGTGTTCTTAGCTTTACTTTTAATGTTCATGGCGAAGGATGAAACTGCTTCGTTCATTGTTATATGGTTGGAAACAGAAAATGCTTCATGTGGTAATTGGTATATTGTCTTGAATAATTTGATACTTGGCAATTGTTGTGCTCAAATAGGTCATGTTTAAGATTTTTCATCATGTACTTTGCACCTATTAATGAAGAACTACTGTAGAGCTTGTTGAAATTTGGTTTGCATGATTGGTCTCTCTAAGGTCTAGATATTTTCTGGTGAAGTGTTTGAACAACAAGGAAGACAGTGTAGAGTCTTATAATGCTTGCAATATGTTCTTATGTAAGTTTTGCTATACCGGTTCATTCTTGTGTTTGCTTCAAACAACCTTGCTAGCCAAAGCCTTGTACTGAGAGGAAATACTTCTCGTGCATCCAAATCCTTGAGCCAAAACCTATGCCATTTGTGTCCGCCATACCTACCTACTATGTGGTATTTCTCTGCCATTCAAAGTAAATTACTTGAGTGCTACCTTTAAAATTTCATTCCTTGTCTTTGCAATATATAGCTCATGGGGAAAATAGCTTAAAAGATATTGTGGTATTGAATATGTCGCTTATGTATCTTATTTCTTATAAGTTGTTGTTATCACCAGAATTTGACCGGATCAGAGGTGGGCCGCGATCAAGATGGACTTGAAGAATCTACATGGAAGAAATACGTGAATCGGCCTTTATATGCAAATTTTGGGCTAGTTAGCCCGTGTATCTTAATATAGTAGATCGCATCTTAGTTTAGAAGTTAGAGTTTTACCCGTGCACGGTTCGGTGCACGTCTGAATTAGAAAGTCCCTCGGACTATAAATATGTATCTAGGGTTTATGGAATAAACAACAACCACCGTTCACCACAACCAATCTCGGCGCATCGCCAACTCCCCGTCTCGAGGGTTTCTTCCGGTAAGCACCATGCTGCCTAGATCGCATCTTGCGATCTAGGCAGCAGCACGTTTGCTCGTCCCCCATGCGTTGCTCGTGCTGAAGCCTTTTTGATGGCGAGCAACGTAGTTATCATAGGTGTTTTAGGGTTAGCATTGTTCTTCGTATCATATGCTATCGTCGTGCAACCCTTAGGCATCTAGCCGCCCTTACGTCTGTCACGGGTGTAAGGGCGGCACCCCGCTTGATCATCGTTTAGTAGATCCGATCCGTTACGATTGCTCCTTGTTCTTCAAGGATTAGTTTAATATCTGCAATAGTTAGGCCTTACAAAGGGTTGGAGGATCCAGCGGCGCGTAGGGTGTCGTTTGCTAGTCCTAGACAGGATGTTCCGGGGATCAACCTCGTGTTGGTTTTTAGGCCTTGTCTAGGACCGGCTCACGATCACCGTGCGTGGCCGCGAGCCCAATCGTGAGTAGGATGATCCGATTATGCGGTGAAAACCCTAAATCGTCGTAGACCGCTTTAGCTTTATCTTGATCAAGCAGGACCACCATATATTCGTACACCTTGTATGAATCATGGGTGGATCGGCTCTTTGAGCCGATTCACAGGATAACCTGAGAGCCGATCGAGGCTCGTATTTAACGTTTACGTGTATGCCCTGCAGGAAACTAAGCGAGGCATCATCCAACACCTTCCTGACCAGGTATAGGTCAGGTGGCACGCCCTTGCATCAGCATCGGACGTGTGCGCAGGAGGCTTTGCGGGCCGTCGCTCGGAGGGACCGAGGCCGCCCGCAGCCCCGGGAGATTCCCGGCTCTACGGTGTTTCCAGTCGCTGCCCGCCGGTGGGTTTCTGACCGCAACACATTCTGGCACGCTCGGTGGGACACATCTTCGACATCCACCGCATCGCCATCTACATCTGAGATGGCGGAAGGCACCCCGGTCAAGTACGAGGATCTGACTGACGAGCTCAAGAAGAAGCATGACGAGATCAAGACAGTCCTCGAAGCCGACCTCATCGGCTCTTTCCACGTAACCCGCTCCCATGGCATCGGGTGGAAGGGGTTCTCACCGAAGGCGCGCTCGATGGAGTGGACCTGTCCGCCCCGTCGAAGAACGCACCGGGTCGCTGCGTCAGGAGATCAACTTCATGGTGGCTCATTCGCCGCACCGCCATTCTGAGAGCCTGGTGAACACTTTGGAGCGTGTCGCTCTTCGCGTGATCCAGGAAATCATGAGCCATCAGTACTCTCCGTCCGGACCGGCTCTAGGGACGTACCAAGGAGAGATGCCACTCCATTCCCGTCCACCGCTGCCGTTCGCGTTGGCAGCACCAGAAGTGCCGAACTCATCGGCATCCGCCGTTAACATGGTGAAGCTCACTCACCCTGGAGGGTGCCAGCCAAGATTCTCGTTCGACATCAACATGATAGGGCTCGGGTACCACCCTGGTGAGGACAGAGACGAGGGCAGCTGCTCTCACAGCGAAAACAAGGAAGAAGCCGTTCCACGCGACCGGCTCCGACACCTCCAAAAATCTTGGTTACAATCAAGATGAAGACCGATTCCAGCGACCGGCCCGCATTATCCGTGCCACACGCTCTCCCTGTGTTGGGTGTCGACCTCGCAGGGGACGGGAAGCTGGGATATGGGTTTACATCGGCTGATGAGCTAGAAGAAGTCGACATCGGTCCTGGGGATAAGCCGCGACCAACTTTTATCAGCAAGAGGTTAGATCCACATCTCGTGGGTCGGATGATAGCTCGCTAAAAGAATACCCAGATTGCTTTGCATGGGATTACACGAGATGCCTGGGTTGGATAGGAGCATCATTGAACATCGGCTTCCCTTAAGAAAGGGTTTCGGCCGTTTCAACAACGAGTACGTCGGATGAAGGCCGAAATTCCGGAGGAGGTCAAGAAAGAGATCGAGAAGATGTTGGCCGCCGGGTTCATCAGGCCATGCAGGTATGCTGAATGGATCTCCTGTATCGTTCCTGTAGAAAAGAAGGACGGCCGATGGAGTGTGGCCATCGATTTCCGAGACCTCAACAGAGCCACTCCAAAAGATGAATATCCGATGCCTGTGGCAGAAACGTTGATCAATGCAGCTGCTGGCCATAAGGTGTTAAGCTTCATGGATGGCAACGCCGGCTATAACCAAATTTTTATGGCCCCGTAAGATATACACAAGACCGCATTCAGAGTGCCAGGAGCAGTAGGCTTGTTTGAATATGTAGTCATGACCTTCGGGTTGAAGAATGCTGGTGCAACGTACCAAAGGGCCATGAATTATATATTTCACGATCTGATCGGCAAGTTGGTAGAAATCTAGATCGATGACGTGGTAGTCAAGTCTGTCTCCATGGAGGGACACTTAGATGATTTGCGACGCATCCTAGACCAAACTCGGAAGTTCGGACTGAGAATGAATCCGAAGAAGTGTGCCTTTGGTGTGACGGCCGGCCGGCTTCCTAGGTTTTCTGGTTCATGAACGGGGAATTGAGATCGGCCTGAAAAGTCAGGAGGCAGTGCGTACCATGCAGCCACCCACCACGAAGAAAGAGCTCCAACGCCTTATCGGCAAGATCAACTTCGTCCGACGATTCATCTCTATCCTGTCAGGGCGAATCGAGCCATTCATGGCGCTGGTGAAGATTAAATCTGATGACGAGTTTCACTCGGGGCAGAACAGCAGCAGGCGTTTGATGAAATTAAGCGGTATCTGACAACGCCGCCTGTGCTGGTTCCGCCCCAACAAGACAGGCCGTTCTATATCTACTTGTCAGTGGCTGACACGTCCATCGCTTCGGTAGTGGTGCAACTCTATGAGGGTGTTGAAAGGGTCGTCTTCTACCTCAGCAGAAGGATGTTGGACGCGGAGACACGGTATCCTGAAGTCGAGAAGCTTTGCCTCTGCCTGTTCTTCACCTGCACCAAGCTTCATCACATCCTTTTGACGGCAGAGATCATCGTCATCTGCAAGTCAGACGTTGTCAAGCACATGCTGTCGGCCCCTGTTTTGAAAGGCCGGCTTGGTAAGTGGATGTTCGCGTTGACGGAGTTCGATCTTCGGTATCAACCTGCGAAAGCAGTCAAGGGACAAGCGTTGGCTGATCTTATAGCTGAACGGATTAATACTAATATAGCGGCACTATCTGTACGCGCGTGGGCTATGTTCTTCGATGGATCGGTTTGTGACGATGGTTGTGGCATCGGCATTCTGCTCGTATCGCCCCGGGGGGCAACATATTCTTTCGCCATCAGGCTATCTGCCCCTTGCACCAACAATGTCGTTGAGTATGAGGCAGTGCGCAAGGGAATGGAGTTGCTTTTAGAAGCCGGGGCAGAGGCAGTGGAGCTTTTTGGAGACTCGAAGTTGGTGATCTCTCAACTCACGGAGGAATACAAGTGCGAGAGTGAGTCACTTTTCCCATATTGGGTAGAGTGTCGTGAGTTGATGACACATTTTCGGTACATCAATTTCAATTGGGTCCCAAGGTCTCAGAATACCGACGCCAATGATCTCGCACGGATGGCATCGGGATACAAGGACATACCCGACGGGTCGGAGGTTCAGTGCAGCCTCCGGAACGAGATGATTGGAGAACCGATATCTTCAATTATTTGAAGGATTCGGCTCGGGGGGCACCCAAAAGGGTAAGATACAGGGCTATGAAATATGTCCTCATAGGAGATGACATGTTCTACAGGACGTTGGAAGGGTTACTACTCAGATGCCTAGGACCAACTGAGTCTAATCGGCTCTTACATGAGGTACATGAAGGCGCCTGTGGAACTCACCAATCGGCCCATAAGATGAAGTGGTTAATCGAGCGATCGTGGTTTTATTGGCCTACCATGCCTGGAAGACTGCTTCAACTACTACAAGGGATGCCAAGCGTGTCAGATGTTCGGGAAGATCCAGATGGTACCCGCATCAGCGATGAATCCTATCATCAAACCTTGGCCATTTCGAGGTTGGGGCATGGATATGATCGGCAAGATACACCCTCCGTCAAGCAAGAACCACGAGTGGATTCTCGCCATTACAGATTATTTCACCAAATGGGTGGAGGCCGTTCCCATGAAGAAAGTAAAATCGGAAGATGTTATCCAGCTTTGTCAAAGAACATGTCATTCATAGGTTCGGGATTCCCAAACCATCACGACCGATGGAGGTTCGGTCTTTGTCTCTAAAGAATTCAGAAAGTTCTGCGATGACATGGGGATTAAGCTAATCCGATCATCTCCATATTACGCCCAAGCCAACGGGCAAGCCGAAGCATCCAATCAAAGCATGATCAAGCTGATTAAAAGGAAGATTGAGGAGAACCCCAGGGTATGGCATGAGACGTTGTCAGAAGCTTTGTGGGCCTATCGCATGTCATGCCATGAAGCTATAAAGACTTCGCCGTACCAGCTTGTCTATGGACGAGAGGCCGTATTACCGTGGGAAATTACGGCCGGATCGAGACGTGTCACGTTTCGTAATGACCCGACACCCGAAGAATATGCAACCCCGATGAGTGACACCGTTGAGGATGCAACGGAACTTAGACTTTGGTCGCTAGAGAAGATTAAAGAAAACAAAGCCAGGGTAGCTCGGGCATACAATAAAAAGGTGAGACCAAAGGAGTTTCAGGTTGGCGATCTAGTATGGGAAGCCGTGTTGCCACTAGGAACCAGGGATAAAGCATACGGCAAATGGTCTCCTAATTGGCACGGTCCTTACAAGGTCATCCAGGTTCTGAAGGGCAATGCCTATATGCTTCAACAGTTGGATGGTGTGAAGTTTCCAGTGGCCGTCAACGGCCAACATCTCAAGAAGTATTTCCCAAGCATGTGGGAGGATGGACAGTGAGATATGGAGGCCGATTTTTAGATCGGCCAGTAAAAAAAATCACAGCCAATGTACAGACATCGACTTGAGAAAACATGTGGAGACAACACTATGCTAACAGCCGATGCACGGGCATCGACTTCAGAATAATAAAAGCCGATGCATGGCCATCGACTCTAGCGGAACAAGATCAATTCAGATCATAATATTTGGGATAAATCTCCTAGTGGTTTGTTGAGAGTTCAATCTGCACGTTTATGATGGTTTGGACGGGGCTAGACCTGCTGGACCGTGTGGATAGGCAACGGTTTTGCCTCGAATTGCTTTTGTAGTGCAAGCCGATGCCTTGTCATCGGCTCTTTGTACAACGATTTCGTTCGACGATCAGCAAAGTTGACAAGAAAGCAAGACTCACTAGGGAATATTCTCTTCATCAATAGTGGGGATTTCTTACAAGGAAAGAGCCGATTGCTCGGGGAAGAAAGAGCAAAAGCCGACTATTACTACTAATCCTTAATCTAAGGGCCGTTGCTGCCCTCGTCTTCCTCATTGTCGTCATCCTCCGCCTCTTCCTCGAAGGAGATGAAGTTGTCCCAGGTGGAGCTGAGCTCGTCCTCTGTCTCCTCCGCCTCTTCCTCCCCGTCGACGAGGAATCGAAGGTCGACCTCTCCGTCAGTCAAGGATTTGTCGTCCTCAGACCGGATGGAGGAATCGTGTTCCTCCTTGTCCCACATCGTTGGGGCGAGGATGTCGTGCGCCGCCAACGAGCCCCACTCTGGCGTCGGCTCACGGAAGGGAGATGATACATAGGAGAAGTTTGAGGAGGCAGAAGAGGAGGAGGAGGAAGAAGGCATGGCTACGAAGGAATGGGGGTTTTGCCGATGGCTAGTACGGAGCAGGAGGGTGAAGGGGCGAATTGCTCAACACGGTTAAATAATGGGTATTGGAGAGAGTTAATGCTATAACAGTTTCCGAGGGAATGGTGCCAAAGAATTGTCGAATCATGCATAGAAGGCAAGGCATCATGATGAGGGATTCTGCGGCGGTTTTCGCTTCTGCCACGACATGACCCGACGAAAGAAAGCATAATGATTTTGGAAATGTCATTTCCAAAACCAGGGGGGCATGTGTTATCACCAGAATTTGACCGGATCAGAGGTGGGCCGCGATTGAAGATGGACTTGAAGAATCTACATGGAAGAAATACGTGAATCGGCCTTTATATGCAAAGTTTGGGCTAGTTAGCCCGTGTATCTTAATATAGTAGATCGCATCTTAGTTTAGAAGTTAGAGTTTTACCCGTGCACGGTTCGGTGCACGCCTGAATTAGAAAGTCCCCTGGACTATAAATATGTATCTAGGGTTTATGGCATAAACAACAACCAACGTTCACCACAACTAATCTCGGCGCATCGCCAACTCCCCCGTCTCGAGGGTTTCTTCCGGGTAAGCACCATGCTGCCTAGATCGCATCTTGCGATCTAGGCAGCCGCACGTTTACTCGTCCCCATGCGTTGCTCGTGCCGAAGCCTTTTTGATGGCGAGCAACGTAGTTATCATAGGTGTTTTAGGGTTAGCATTGTTCTTCGTATCATATGCTATCGTCGTGCAACCCTTAGGCATCTAGCCGCCCTTACGCCCGTCACGGGTGTAAGGGCGGCACCCCGCTTGATCATCGTTTAGTAGATCCGATCCGTTACGATTGCTCCTTGTTCTTCAAGGATTAGTTTAATATCTCGCAATAGTTAGGCCTTACAAAGGGTTGGAGGATCCAGCGGCGCGTAGGGTGTCGTTTGCTAGTCCTAGACAGGATGTTCCGGGATCAACCTCGTGTTGGTTTTTAGGCCTTGTCTAGGACCGGCTCACGATCACCGTGCGTGGCCGCGAGGCCCAATCGTGAGTAGGATGATCCGATTATGCGGTGAAAACCCTAAATCGTCGTAGATCGCTTTAGCTTTATCTTGATCAAGCAGGACCACCATATATTCGTACACCTTGTATGAATCATGGGTGGATCGGCTCTTTGAGCCGATTCACAGGATAACCTGAGAGCCGATCGAGGCTCGTATTTAACGTTTACGTGTATGCCCTGCAGGAAACTAAGTGACAAGGGATTAACTTATCAATGCCTATGGATTGTAGGCTAGGGTTTAGTTGGAAGTAGAGGGCAAGTAGATCTCGAAGGTTTCAGCCGAAAAGTACTCGACGATTATGAAAACTAGGGTTTGCGGATCCCCGACCCGCATAGTCAGGTGGCACGCCCTTGCATCAGCATCGGACGTGGGCGTCGCTTAAGGCTTTGCGGGCCGCCGGCCGGGAGGGACCAAGGCCAGCCACGCAGCCCCGGGAGATTCCCCGGCTCTACGGCCAGCTGCCGGCGCCGCCCGCCGGTAAGGGGTTTCCGACCGCACACATTCCGGGCACGACTGGCGGGGACCATCTTCGACATCCACCGCATCGCCATCTACATCTCGAGATGGCGAGCTGGGCACTCCGGCCAAGTACGAGGATCCGACCGGGACGAGCTCAAGAAGAAGCATGACGAGATCAAGGCAGTCCTCGCGCCGACTTCATCGGCTCTTCCACGTAACCCGCCCCATGGCATCAGGTGGAAGCGGCTCTCACTCGAAGGCGCGCTCGATGGAGTGGACCTCTCCCGCCTCTGTCAAGAACGCACTGTGTCGCCGCATGCTGAGATCAACTTCATGGTGGCTCATTCGCCGCACCGCCATCTCTGGAGAGCTCTGGTGAACACTTTGAGCGTGCGCTCTATGCGCGTGATCCAGAAATCATGAGCCATCGCATTCTCCGTCCCGGACTGCTCGGGACGCACCAAGGAGAGATGCCACTCCATTCCTGGCCCACCGCCGCCGTCCGCGCTGGCAGCACTGTACGTGCCAACTCCATCGGCCTACGCCGTCTACAAGATTGGTGGTGACCCCAGTGACTACCACCTCTACATGAGGCGCCTCAGGAGATCCCGCGCACTGATACATCGTGCGTGCATATGTGCCGTGACCAGCAATCCGGGCACTTCAACCAGTGCTGCAACAAAGCAGGACTTTCTCGAATAGCCAGGAGGAACGTCGGGAGCGATATTGAGAAGCAGATGTGGTTAACTAAGCATGCCAATTCCGACAAACTCCCCAGAGCTCAGCTCCCGCACTTGGCTCGAGAGCTGGAAAGGCAAGCATGGCTGGCTGGCATGCCACCTCGCGAATCTTCAGGTTCAACGCCTTCAGCCATCACCGCGGATCGATTGTACACTTTGGAAGACCAGTTCGGCATGATGCCGAAAGGAGGACACCGGGCTATACCAAGCCAGCACCCCACCCAGTGACTGCCAATTGATCTCAAGCATCACCCAAATATCGGGTCCCCGACTTCACAAAAGTTCGACTGGATCAGATGGTTCCGGCGCAGCTCCATCGCAGCATGCGAGCCGACATCTGGCTTTCAGCCGGGCACGATCTCAAGCATCGACTGAGCTGCGCGGTGAGGTTTCTTCGCACAGTGCCCTCGACAGATCGACTTTCGGGTGGTGCCATCGCATGCACGCGAACTCGATCCCGGACTTGGAAGCCAGTTGGAAGAGCAGCCTGCGCGCACACGCATCACTCAGCAGGCTTCCGGTAGGCCGGCGCGTTTGCCGGTCTTGCTCGGGGCACGCACGTGGCTGCCGGGAAACAGCGGTCGTATGGCATCCGCCGCTTCAGATCCATTAGAACCGATGCTATTCGGCTCACGTAAGCGGAAAAGAAGCAGCCGATATGCTGGCGGTGACCTCTCATCATCGCATTCAAGGACGTGGCTCTCCATGCAGACTACCCTTCGTTGGCGACACGGTGCAGGCTGTCAGCATAGCGAACAACCGCCACCCAGCATGTTTACCAGACAAATTCAAGCGTGCTATGCGATCCCGGTTGAGTGCAGCACGCAGGATGAAGGTGCTACGGAGATCAAGAGGTAGCAAGGGCTG
>NC_061514.1:278714828-278798444 GCF_022539505.1 Lolium rigidum | reverse complement strand
TGTGGTGACTCGAATATGATAGTTTCAGTTATTTATTGATTTGGAATGGTGGCAAAGTTAGAAGGAATATAGTACATTCTATGTCCTAGTGCATGAAACATTTCTGTGATCAAGTTCGCGAGGATCAAGCTTAGATTTGACCAGATGGGCAAAATTGCTCAGTTAATTAAATGCAATTCTTGAAACTGGTATTTAATGGTCTGCCTGTAAATTACTGGTGAGGTTCATATATTTTGCATGATGATTTTCCTAAAAACTGTGATGTGTTGTCTGTTAGTAGGCATAAATATGGAAGGTTTGTATGCCATGTACAAATAGCTCATTTGAGTCAAAGACATCTGATGCCATGGACAGATAACAAATGTTGCTGCATTTGTAAACAGCTTGAGTAAGTTAGTCCATGGTTTAGCTAATTTGAGTCAAAAACATATGATGCCATGAACAGATCACAAATTTAGCATTTGTAAACAGTTTGAATAATTTAGTCCGTGGTTTATATGAATGTTCTGCTGTTACATGATAAAGCAAGAGATCTTACCATTAAGATGATGTATAATGTATAGAGGTTTCTCTGACCAAATATAATTTGCTTATGTTTGTTATCACTTGGATAGATTTTGATGCATCAGAGTACTGACATCTAACAAGTTGTTTAAAATCTAATGTTAAATCATTCTTTTGAAAATAAATGAACTTGGCATACGAAGAATTTCATAATTGGAAAAGTCTAAGGAGTCGTTTGGAAGCCAGGCTTTCATTTTATTTGTAGCATTTTGAAATGAATACATGCATTCATTTCATTTACATTGTAATTCCATAAATGGACACTTGTTTGGTTGTCACAGGAATTGCAAATGACAACTTAATTCAATATTGAATTTGTAAATGGCTTCCACAAGAATTGCAAATGACAGGTCTCAGCTTGGAATTGTGTTTACCCATGGTGTCATTTTGCTGGATTTCCTAAATGAAATGATGACCCAATTCTGTGACAACCAAACAGCCCACCTATGGAATTCCAAAATGAATTCCAGAATTCCAGGCCCAAATGATGGATACCAAACGACCTCTAACAGAAATGTTTCTATGAAAATTTTCTTTTGCAAGAGTTTGAGGTGTATTATATTGTGCTACAAGGCGAGCATTTGAACTATTCGGATCATTTTTGTGCTGGGTGGTACACTGTTGAAAAATTGTGCAATGTTCAACCACTATTGGTCCAGAAGCAAGGCATAACATGTGTACCATATTGTGTGTTGCATGTATTAGCAGATCGGAGAGTTTACAAAACAAAAGAGTTGATAGCTTCACGCATCCACTAGTTGAATGTCCAAAACTGATATTCTTACAGATGATTTCATGGACACTCTATTATAGCTTATGTATGTCGGCACATATGGAAATCTTTTTTTTTTGTAATGCATAGAAAGTAATATGAACAACAGGGAAAACCAAGCATTGTGACACGTTCTGTAAATTACTAACTTCCCATGGTGTGCTTTATGAAGCTAGAAATTGGAAACGTTGAATCAGGCTAGTTACTTTCGCTGTTCAAACTTCTTAATTGTATGGCATGTTGCTTATGATGAAAGTAGGGCTTACTGGGTGAATTTCTGAGCTACATAATCTCTGCAGCAAGAATTGAGCTGTCAATCTGGTAATGTTTGACTTTGGTCAAAATTTGTGCTTATAGTTTGGCAAGGAAAGAGAGTGAAACGAAACTATAACTATGCGACTAAAATAAACAGCAACATTGTCAAGAGCAAAGCGATGTGTGTTTGAAAATGGTGGTATTTCGCCGGAAGTTTAATTCCCTTTGTAATAGGGGAGTTAAATGCATCTCTATGCTAGACCTCTACTTGTCCCTCCGTTCTGATTTAGTCTACATTCTAGAAAAAATGAGACAAATTAGTAGTGCATTTATTAGTACTACTTAGATATTCCAGCAACCAATTCAAGCTACATTGAAAACAACAACATCCAATAAAGAGAGTAAACCACCTCGTTTTCAGTGTTGTTGTTGACTAAAAGCTAGAATGTAGAGTATTTCAGAACAAATTTTGGGGCTAGAATGTAGACTATTTCAGAACGAAGGGAGTACTTAAAACTTCAATTAAAGCTTGAATAACAATGCTAAATAAATTAGGTACTCATAGATTTCATAATTTAAGGCATTTATTTGAAAAAATTAGAGTATTTATACTCTTTTGTGAATTGAATAAATTTCTCTTTATATGTCCTTTTAGAACAAATTTCTCTTTTTTATAGATGAACAATTTTTTCTTTATAGGTGTGAATTCAACCAAAATGGTTTGGGATTAGTACAGGGTTGTGGCCCAACTGGCCCCACCGAGCTTGACCAAACTGGTCTCTCTCCTTTAGACTGCTCATAGTGGGAGTAACATAGCTAGTAACATCACATATCTCAAGGCATTTTGGTGACATGGCATGCTAATAAATGAAGAAAAAGAGTGAGGTGGTAACTAGCTATGTTACCATAACATCACACATCTCAAGGCAAGATGAGTCTACAACATAATAAATGATACAATGCATGACAGCACATATAAGTTACTACCCACTATGAAGGTAGTAACCTAGACTAGTAACATGACATATGTTACTAGTCTAAGTTACTCCCCACTATGACCAGCCTTAGTCATTCTCTCTTTCGATCTCTCCCATAAATCCCCTCCTGATACGGACTCCGCCACCGCGGCGCCGGCTGCTGCCCCTGGACACTTTCGACCTCCCCCGATGCACCTATGCAACTGCGTCTCAACCTCAACCTCCTTTAGTGCCCTCCCTAGCTGCTCCAGCCTTTCGAATCGAGAGATCAAATGATAGTCTTATTCAAATTTGTCAGAATCATAATTCTGAATGGGATTGGAATCTCTATGCTAGGAGCACAAACCGTAGAGTCATCACTCTTAAAATATAATTTTTATGGCGAAAAAACACACCTGAGTGTTTTGAATTGTGGCTTGTCGCTCCCTATTTCGGGAAGAACTTTGCGAACGCGGAAGGAAAAGAACTCCATGAAGTTGTAGACACCTTGTGAAGGCTGAGAGACATAGTTTTTCAGAATAAAACTAACATTTTGAAGAAATGATTATAAAAACTTGCATTTGCCTACGACTTCCTGGTCTATAGTTGTAGTTAGTGCATGAAACACTTATTGAATTTGCTAAGTGCACTCGTACTCACCCTTTCCCTCTTGAATCCCTGCTTAGACTGAGAGTCGCTATTGTGAAACTCGAAAATGGAGGAGTTAACTAATACAAGGGGCAGGAATAGGGGTGGACTAACGAGCAGCTCGGATCGTTAAGACTCGGCTCGTTAAGGCTCGTGTTCGTTAAGGCTCGGATCGTTAAGCTCATTAAGAATAACGAGCGAAAATCATTGTTCAGCTCGGCTCGTTATGTGCTAGCGAGCGCTCACGAGCAGCTCGTTAAGAATCATTAAGAAATGACATACTCATGCAGTTAAGTATATTTTTATACTACATCAGTATTTAGATCAAGAGAATAAAATAGACATGGGCAGCTAAGCTAGCTAGCCAGCTACCAAGCGTTAGGATTAAGCAACGACACAATCTAGTACAGAGACACATGATGCATGCATTCACATCAGTACATTGTACGAACTGATATGCATATGCACTAGATTATTTGGTCGCTTATTTGGTCTCTATTGACGGGCTTGGTTATTGCCTTGTTGCTTCACCTCAGATGGGCCAGGAGCGTAACGACATAACAATGTACTGCTGATCACTTAGTTGTTACCGATCTTAACGAGTAGCTCACGAACATCGTCGGCTTGATTGTTTAGCTCGTTAATCTTAACGAGCAAAATTTGCTGCTCGGCTCGACTCGTTAAGAAAACGAGTCGAGCTCAAACGAGTCGAGCAAACGAGTGTTCATTAAACTCGTCGAGCTTCGAGTTTTATGTCCAGCCCTAGGCAGGAACCAACTAGAGAAGTCAACGTCAACTGCTACATAGACCATGGTGGAAACTTGGAATAGGAGTAGAAGGGATTCCGTTCCCTAATCCTAAAACCTAAGCCGCTAAAGTTCAGTCATAGTCTCTTTAGCAACCAAGTATCTCTATAGGTAGAGCTAGGATAAGCCTAGTCTACGACTTGTTCATCAAGACTTTATTTGCAATTTTACCTCATCATAATGAGGTGGTTGTGTTAATCTGTTGTATTGAGTCGAAGTTGTAATTCAATAGGCAATGCCTTGGATCCAAAATGTTTCTGTTGTACCACTCTAAGGGGTGTAATATTAGTGGAGCGGTGTTTCATTGGTGTTATGTCAACGACTTGCATACTATAGCATGCAATGGTGTGCTGGGTCACCGCTCCCCACCACCTCGACGCCGACTGCTCCGTCGGACATCGCTGACCTCCCTCGGTGCACCTGCGCAACCGCGTCTTGGCCTCCTCTACTGGTCCTCCCTATCCGCTCCAGCCTCCTGAATGGAGAGACCAAATGATACTTTGATTCAAAGTTGACAGAATCACGATTCTGAATCGAGTCTGAATTTTTATGCTAGGACCGCAAACCAGTCATCACTCTCAAAATCGTATAATTTTAAATTCGTAAAATCGCTACATTTAATTTGGATCGTGAAGTCATAATGGTTCTGTCAAGTGATAGCTAATTAACTATGCTTTGATGAGTGACCACGACGAATTTGGTTCAAATCCAGCCTCAGCTTTCGTCCCAAGAAAACATCATATAATACCCTGACGTGTCAATTACATCTAGCCCCCTCCCGACTCTTATTTTCTTTATTTCCCCCTAAAACCTTCCCAGCCTAAAATTAGTCGGGCCTCCCTCTCTCTCTCTCTTCCTCTTCCTGCCGCACCTTTCTTCTCCCCCAAACCCAAACAGACGCGCGGCGGCGGCGGCGACGTCCCCCTAGCCCTACCAGTCGCGGCGGCCGGGGCCGGCAGCGCCGCTCACTTCCTTGCCCGGCGCCTCTCCAGCCCTACCTCCATCTACCCCTTCCTCCCTGCCCCTTCACCTCCGGCAAGCCGCCGCCGCCGCTCGAAGAGGCCGAAGGGATCCTACCGCTCCATCGCCGTGACCTGCTTCTGCTTCAGAGATGGCGACGTCGGCGCTGCTCCGGGCTCTGAGGCGCCCCCCGTCGGTGGCCGTGCTGCGATTGGTGAGTTCGATTCTCCTAGGGCCATTGGGCCGATTGCTAGAGAGGGGCGGGTGGATGACTTGTAGCACGGCTGGAATATATTGGTATTTCCGCGGTAGTTTCTTGCTGCAACCTGTCCAGTTTGGCTAGTTATTATTTGTTGGCGGTGGATGCAACTGCAGGGTGCTCTGGGGTGGAGCGAAAGATTGCAGCTTTAGTGCACTCGGGAAATATAGTAGGGTGTTTCCATGAGATCAAGGTTGCGGTTTTAGCTAGTGCATATGTGTTCCCCGCTATTCCGTTTTATCTTTGCACACGACAGAAGGTAGTGTAATGAGCGGCATGCCGTGTGCTTCAGCCGAACCGTGTGCATTTCCGTTATCTAGATACAGCTTATGAGGATGTTCCATATGCTGTGACATAATAGCTACCACCAATCCACCATGGATTGAAGTTGTCAGGAAGGCAAAAGGCCTGCGATAAATATTTATGGTTTCGACAAACAAAAGATGAGCCTTTTGCTTGTTGTTCATGTCGTATGTGCTTAGTTCAGTACATATGTGGGCACTGTAATTTGATTTAACACTGCACACCAATAAATATCTCTATGGTACGATGACGGAGGAGTAATTTACTAATCGGTTGTACTTGTCATATAAGTGTTCCGTCCTTTTGCTTCTTCAGTATGAAAAATGCTTGTCACCATGGGACGTTTCTGGGTTTTATTACTTACACGCTTCGTTTTCGCACCATATTCATCCATCGTGATATATATTACTGCATGCCATTTACTTACTGCCATCTGTTCCTTAACATGGTACAGACAACGAGTGGCAATGCGCAAGCTCTTTCCGGCTATAGGCATTTGAACAATCGGAATCTAAGTGTTTTCAACGAGTTCTCAAAGCAGCTCAAGGGTGAGGCTAACAGGTAAACTTTACTCTCTATGGTCTTCACTACCACGGTACCACCACAACCAAAAGGAAAATTAAACCATTTTAGCAGTGTGTATAACAATTGCTGCACCTCATGCCTTTGGTTATGTACTATCGTGGTGACCCATGATTATGTTTGTGCAATACTGAAATGCGTTCTTTCCTTTTTCATTTTGCTTATTACTCCAATGTTTCAACTGCAGTAATCCTGAATTCCAGAAATCCATGAAGGAGTTCAGTGAGAAACTTGGTGTGGTCAAGGAAGATCTCAAAGTGAGGTATGATAAGTGGATAAAAAGGATGCACTTCTTTCATCTCGACTCGTGTACATATAGAAGTACATTGAACTATACCTTTGTATGTAATAAGTTCCAGATTTTCTTTTGGGTTACTTGAACATTATTATCTAATGTGTTATGCAGAACTAAGAAAACAGCTGAGACAGTTTCCAAGAGCGTTGACGATGTTTTGGCTGAAGCCGAGGCGACATCTAAAAAGGTGAGTCAACCATGGTTCTTCATTAAAGACGACTGATCAAAACATGCTCTATTCGTTTCTTTTTTCTGTTCCATGCTCAGAATTTTGGGTTGTTCCTTTGTAGGTTACTGCGAATGTTAAGGAAAAAATATCTGCTGCTACAGAAGAGGTAGTGATAAGATAAATGGATATCAGTAAATCCAATATGGATGGTGGTTTTTGCCGAACAAGATTTTAGTGACGTGGTGGATATCTTTACAGGTGAAGGAAAGCTTTGGACTTGGAAAAGAAGAAACTTCAAGCTTCACAGAAGGTTCAGCTGGAACTTCAAAACACGGGAAAACTGAGGCGTCCTCACATTCAGATGACAAATCCCAAGATGCCACAAGTAGCTATATACTGTTTAATAAACTGAGGTCAACATTGTCAGCGGCTTCACCAGTTGTATCCGGTGCATTTGCAAAATTACGGGACACGAGAGTCTCAACTTTAGCTAAGCAGGGATATGAAATTGTCAAAGATGAGCTAAGCTCTGGCTCTAGCAGAAAGAAGAAAAATCTTGCCAGGCGTGCTTCTGCTGCTGTAGAGAAGAGCACGAGAACTGAAATAGTTTTTGTACCAACAAAGAAGTCAGTATTGGGTGAAAAATGGGAAGCACTCAAGAATAAGGTATCTTAAGAGGGGACCTCTGAAGTTACCTCCTATTTTTTCCACACGAGTCTACCATCTAAAAACCTTTTTTTCTCTGTATAAAGATGCAAGGTCATCCAGTCTACAAGAGAGTGAATAAGTACACCAAACCTGTTGTAACCAAGGGACAAGAGGTATCATCAGAACGCTTTAAAGTTATTGTTTTTTAAATTTTCTATTAAACTGTGGGTCATGTGTATTGACTTTTATGTTCTGCACTTGCAAATGCAGGTAGCTGAGGATGTCCGAGAAAGATGGGAGACAAGTGACCATCCAGTAGTTCAGAAAATTCAAGAGTACGATTGCACTTCATTATAAACTTCGCTTGTTTCAACCTCGATTATGTATGCTATTTATTTCTGCATTTAGCACATTGTTTCTTTTTTTAATGATTGCACTTCATTATATTAACTTTGCTTGGTTCAACCTTGACTAATGTATGCTATTTATTTCTGCACTTAGGACATTACTTTCTGGTTTTTAAAGCCATGCATGGTAACTGCCAAGTGCATTCATGGTAGCAACATTCAGCCGTGCTTACGTATTCGTACAAATATAGATTCAAACCTAATGCGACTATCTATTCTTGCTGTTTTAAAACACTTGATATGTTTTCTGTTTATTTGGTCGTATATAATTTATCTCATGATTCTCTTCTTACTTGTCTTTATTCCTTCCATGCAGTATTAATGAAACTATTTTTGCAGATCGTATATAATTTATCTCATGATTCTCTTCTTACTTGTCTTTATTCCTTCCATGCAGTATTAATGAAACTATTTTTGAAGAGACCGCTACTGCAGAATCTTTCAAGGAAATTCGGCGACGAGACCCGTAAGACATGCAACTTTACTTTCAGAGGTTTCAGAATGTTTCTGAATTATATTCTACCATTTCGTCCACAGATCCTTTTCATTATCTGATTTTCTTGGTGATGTCCAAGACATGATCAAGCCTGTTCTTACTGGATATTCAAAGGTAAACTTTGTCTAGCTAAGAAAAAATAATCATGTGCTCTTCTTGTCTTTGTCTAGCCTGTTCTTACTGCATATTCAAAGGTAAACTTGGAAAAAAAGCCACAAAGATTTACAAGAACAAATTTGCCTCACGGAATAATCTCACGAAGTTTGAACTGAATGATTCATGATCGCACTCAAGGATGGGATCCCACTGTCGCTGCCCATTTTTTTCTTAAATTCTTGCGCTCTTTGCCCTGCTCTTGAAAATCCTTTGGTTTATTTTCTTTCCATACACCCCACATCATGTAGATGAGTTGATAAGAATGCTACTGAAGCCTCTTTGTTGCTGCTTGTCTATCGCGTTTATAGTTTGATCCCACAAGCTTTTGATCTGGTTGTTTCTTCTTTTTATTATTATTCTCGTTAACTTATGAAAGAAAGTGGTGCGAAACTATTCACTATATGCTGTCTATATATGAAAATAATGTGCACATTGGTAGATATTCTTGGCGATTTATCATCCAAAATTATCTGTTATGGTTCAGGGTGATGTGAAGACTTTAAAAAAGTATTGCACCAAGGAAATGCTTGAACGCTGCACAGGAGAGAGGAACGCATATGCAGCACAAGGCATGTTTTTTGACCACAAAGTAAGTCAATGTGCATCTACAGTTTTCTTTGATTTCTATGTAAACGCAGCCAGCCCCTCTCTAGATTTTAGTTCACTCATACAAACTATATGGTGTTCACAACACTACAGTTTATTGCTCCTAAGCTGGACTACTAACACAAGCTGCGTAATAGCATGCACATTTATTTTTAAGATTTATATTTCTGAATTTCCATTGTTTTTGCAGATTCTGCACATTTCAGATGCTGATGTAAGGGAAACAAAGATGTTGGGATCTGCACCCATCATTGTGGTAGTGGTAAGTGCTTAGTACAGGTTGATTGTTTTGCTTTTTTTTTGTTTCATTTTTGTTATCTGTTCTGCTTACCGTGCATCCTTGTTTCCAAAACTCCATTTCAGTTCCAAACGCAGGAGATTCATTGTATTCGTGATAGAGAAGGAGAGGTAACTGAAGGAGGACAGGTAGGCTATGTAACTTCCTTTTTGTGTTTATGTATTTTTGATGTGTAGTAGGCTCATAGATGCTAGCTCCGTTGTTAATTCAGCAGTTGCTGGCTTTTTACATGTATTCTTATACTGACTCCATGCTTGATCAAATTTATTTGTGCATGGATTTGTTTTGCTTGAAATTTCTGCTATAGTGGCACAATTTGTTAAAAGCTTGAACTTGAACTTGGACTTGACTAGTTCATAAACGTTTCTGTCAGTTCATGCTGACTCCAATACTTGAACTTGGACTTGACTAGTATTTCATAGATGTTTCTGTCTGTTCTCGTGTTAGAGCTTTATAGCCAGCAGTTTGTTGAATTAAGGTCGTAGGTCTAAGCTCTTTTTATTTATTTATAAATGTGGATGCTCGAAAGTATGGATGAGGACTAAGCATACATGATTGCCTGCACTGCACCCCCTTAACCGGTTTAAAGTGTAAAGGCATATAATGTCTCTTAATTGACAGGTGACATCGTAGTCCATATTTGTAATTAGATGAAGTGATAGACCTGTTTTTGTTTTGAATTATGCTAGGATACCATCCGGACTGTCTATTATCAGTGGGCGATGCAACTCATGGATAGCGACGAGGTGCCAGAAGAAGAATCGTATTACGCAGTTTGGCGGTTGCGTGACATGCAGGCTATGGGAGTCAAAGCTCTTATATAGGAGTAGGTCTTCTTTCGCTTGACTCTTCATTCGGATCAGTCACCGCCACTGGGGGCACTGCTATCGGAATGGGAGAACCTAACCGTTCCAACTTTCACCACTCAGACAGACTATGCCACTGCATCTCTCAGTGCAAGAAATTTTCCGCAGAAATTTTCTTCAGTTTGTAGCCGTCCCAGTCTCCCCTCGCATTATTTTCAGTGATGTGTAGCTTAATGGGTATGTTTTGCGCAAAACCAGCTCCTTTTTGACATGTTGGTTGAAAAACGATGGTTTGGAAAAGGAATGCACCGGAAGGGTCTTACAGCGCTGTATCCAGGTAGCAATAATTTGTGAATGAAAGCAGCCACAGTTTTTTTTTGCAAGTGCTCTGTGGACAAAGCTGTTCTACTGCAATTGTTCGCTTGATTGCTAGCATGTTGCTGGCTGCTGGTAACTTGACAAATGTTCTTTGCCAAAATTTATCATACCAAATCTAGATATGTCATGTACTGTTGCTTCAGTGGTAGTATCATATTATTGCGCCAATTCCCTGTATCAAATATCAAACACCAGTGCAGTGCGTGACAGCTCCCAAGCGTGACATGTCTACCGCTTTTAGACTGATGATAATATTGGTAAGTTAGTCTGCGATGGGATTGCAATAGGCTGTCACATATGATCACTGTTCGTTTTCCCGCCCCTTTTCCCCTGTCAAGCTTGTCGACATCATGGAACCACTTGGCGTGATATGTTTAGAGTTTAGACACAGGAGTGCCCCTTAGATATTGCTGTTGCCCCAGCAAGATCTTTTTGCCAACTTCATAAACTATCTGCTGGTGAAATGTATTGTAGATGGCACAGCTGCTGGTTGCAGCGCAATGGAATGTGATATTTTGCCAGTTGCGTCGACTCGTGGGCGCACCGATCTGATCCTTTTGAGAAAGGCGCAACCGCAGAGCTAGCGATGTGATCCTACTACGTGTTGGTTTTTGGGCGCATTTGTTGGTTGCCATCACGGTTGGTATGGAGTCAATTCGCAAACCTATCTACCCACCAGAGTTCAAATCCCAGATTTGACACTTTGGTGTCTCATAAAGGCGGAATATTCTTCAGTGGGAGGCGACGTTCCCGTCGACAGCGAGGCGTCTGTGGTGACTTCGTCAATCTCAAGACCCGCCGGATCAGTTCTTCAACGCAGTCTCTTGGAGGTGCTCATAGGGGTAGGGTGTGAGTGTGTGCGCGTATGTATGAGCGTCTTTGATTGTACTGTGTTTCGCAAAAAAAAAAAAAAAAAACCTATCTACCCTCCCCTGGCTTTCTCAGTTTCTCCGACGCTCTGCTCTGCTCTGCTCTCCTGCTTCTTGGAATTTGTTGTCGACGACACCGTGGTGAAAGACGACTCTTGTATTCTGTGTTGTCTTCCTCTTTGACCTGCTGAACAATGGTAGATGGTCCTAGCACTATTGTTCAGCGCAATGAATGATGATATGCCGTTTGCTCGGAACCACAAGAGAGCAGCAGGAAGGTAAAGATAAACCATGCTCGATCACGAACTAGAACCCATAAAAATCCAGAAACACAGTTTGGCGCCGTCTGTTTGACAGCCCCCACGGTCTCCTGTTGGGCAAATTGCTCCTTGCGACTGATATCAATGATGGTGCATCATTGCAATGATCGGTGTGCTACCATGTATCCTGAGCTGCTGTTGACGCCTGACATTGTTGCCAATAATTGGTTGTTGGCCACCAATTTTATGCATCTCGGCCAACTGCAGACGATTCCATCGTCACAGGCCCCGCACCATTAGCGGCAACCCAAAGCTACAAAGCTCTCTGATATGTTCCCCAGGCATTTTTCAACCCACGGAAAAACATTCAGAAAGTTGGGGCCGGCGCAGAGAAGATGAGAGCAGAGCAGCAATGCCAGTGCCACTCCCTCGTCGTGGATGGTGCCCATGAAACCGAGCACGCAACCGTCGACGATAGGAACCAACATCAGCAGAGCAGCAGCAGCAGGACATGGGCGTCGTCGTCTCGTCTCGACTCACCAACCATTCGTCGACATGCGCGACGCTGAATTCGACAGGGACGCGCCTCCTTTTTTTTTTTGAACAAGTACGCGCCTCCTGATCGTCTTGCATCCGACGCAGACATCTGATCGATGGCGTGCTGCCCGTGTCCCAGACCTACCGCCTGTAAATAAATTCGATCGGTAACTCGCAAGCTGGTGAGTGGCTAGCTAGCTCCTATCCTCTTCCCCATCACATTGCACTTTGCAGCGAGAGAGCAGGTAGGTACACTCTTGCAACTTGGCAACAAATATCTTAAGCCAAGCACAGTGCCATTAGCCCATTGTCATTCTAGAACAGTGCCATTATTTTCTGGGTTTATTGTTTTTCTCCTCCAATCTTGTCCCTGAAAACCTTTCTGCGCCTGCACTTAATTACACTTCAGAAGCTCAGAGAGGCCTTTCTCTCGTCTAGCTTTTGTGCACCTTGTCCTGGCTATGCGCTTTTCCAAAGGCTTCACCAAGGAGGGTGCATGCATGCACTGGTGCACACATGGTTGCACAAGACAGGAGGGCAGGCCATAGCTAGACAGGCTAGGCCACTGTGGCTCCCGAGCGAGAACCATCTCTTGCTTGCACAAGACATTGATTTCCTTGGCAGCTCTTGTCCTCTCCCTTTCCTCACATCATTGATTTCCTGGTTCACATCAAGCGCAACCACTGCCGCGAGAGGAGGGAAAAAGGTATCACATAGTCCTTTTCCAAGGCTCTGTTGTCACTGCGCAAGGAGCAGGACACGCTGCTGCTGCACACACACACAGCATAAATAGCATATAAAGACCAGCTTCCTCCCTCTCATACTGCATCGTATCATATCTTTGGTCGTCAGGGGGTCTTCTTGGTTCTTTAAAACTTCTTCTCCATCTTCTTGAATCTTGCTGGTGTAGTTGTTGAGAGATTGGGAGGCAGAGAGAGAGAGAGAGAGAGAGAGAGAGAGAGAGAGAGAGAGAGAGAGAGAGAGCTTGCAGCAATGGGATTGGGACGCACCTTGGAGTTCCTGTCTGAGATGTTTGGGGGTGGTGAAGGCCATGGCTACGACAGGAGGATGAAGAGGAGGCAGATGCGGACGGTGGAGCTCAAGGTCTCCATGGACTGCGAGGGGTGCGAGCGCAAGGTCAAGAACGCACTCTCCCACATGAAAGGTTCTACCTCTCTCTCTCTGCTCATCTCCTTGGAAGAACGAACAAGGCATGTGCACGCATTATATATAGTGAATCTTTCTGCAGCACATTTTATGATTTCAGAATATGGTTTGAGCTGGATTTGTGCTTGTGGTTTGATTAAAAAGAGCTGTGCTGTCTTAACAAAAAACATGTGTGATAAGAGTAGAACTGGCTGCAGGCTCACTTGAAACAGGACATCATTTCTTCCGAGCACATTTAGACCAAGAACTTCTTTTTTTGGTTTGCGAATACAAAGAACTGATTCATATCGCAAGCACATAAACTGAAACTTGTTGGATTAGCACTTGAATTGATCATGAGCTGTCTTTTAAACTCCTTGAAAGGTTCTCTGCCTTTATCTATTATCTTATTGAGCACATTTAGAGCAAGAACTGATCTAATATCGCAAGCACATAAACTGCACATTTGTGGATTAGCACTTGAATAGATCATGACCTGTGTTTTCATTTCCTTGAAAGGTTCCACCTCTATCTCTGCTCCTCTCTCAGCTAGTTAGAAGAACATATCAAAAACAGAGTCTTTCTTCCCTAAAGCACAAATGCATAATGCCAGAGTTTTTCTTCCCTAAATCTTCGGGGAGATCAACTGATTAACAATACGTTCTGAAAAATATGGTATGTACTCTAGGTTTACTTATGGTTTGATGCCAAAATAAAGGAAGTCCTGAAATCCCTTACCTCTGTATGTGAACTAATAACGAGCTTTGTGATTCCAGGGGTGCGATCAGTGGACATCAACAGGAAGCAGCAGAAGGTGACGGTGGTAGGCTACGCGGAGGAGAGCAAGGTGCTGAAGAAGGCGCGGTCCACGGGCAAGAAGGTCGAGATATGGCCCTACGTGCCGTACAGCCAAGTTAGCCAGCCCTACGTCGCCGGCACCTATGACAAGCGGGCTCCGGCCGGCTACGTCAGGAGGGCCGAGCCCGGGTACAGCCAGGTCAGCAGGCAGCATGACCAGCTCACCGACATGTTCAACGACGAGAACGCAAACTCCTGCTCCGTCATGTGAAATACATAGGTTCCTCTGCATCGTGGACAGAGATAGTGATGTCTGGAAGTGTTCGAGAGTATGGTGATAATGTTTGCAGGTTGATCTGATGGCCTCAAGTGTTAAAGTATGAATATTATCAGTAGTTCCTAGTGCTGGTTAAGATCACTCAAGTATGAGGTGGTAAAGTCGTATGTGTTCACAAAATGACATACTACCTCTGCCCATAAATAGATGTCAAAAGTTTATCTAAATTTGAATGTATCTAGTCACGATTTAGTGTATAGATGCATCCGAATTTGAATAAATCTTTAGCATCTATTTATGGACGGAGGGTACCTCTCATAATGCTGCCATGCATACATACATAAGACCAACATTATAATTGTAGCACAAGGACGGCAAAGGTTAATGGCAATATCTCCGTGACAACGGAATAATTTCGTGCATGTTTCCACAGAATTCAGACAAAAGACCGCCACGCATTATAAGCAAAAGGACATAAACAGAGCCGATATCTCCCATGTATATACTGATATACATACTCCTACATAAAGTGGCAATGAACAAATCTCATGCATGTTGTGACAAAATTCGTACGCAAAATAGTCCCTTGGTTCCATGCAAAATGACATAAATAGGACTATATTAAATTCTCACTAGGTCGACTTGCTTAAGAGCACTCGGGCTCAGTCCCCTCGGCGATTCTCTCACTCAGCTGACGCTCTCAAACAATGTGACAACAACCTGCTCCTGGCTGATGTGGGACTGAATCATTCAAACAAACCAGGTGATGAGTAGATTTTTTTGTTTTGATAATGGGCCCTTTATTACTCATAAAAAGCAATTACACCCGATCTCTACATAGCTAAGATGCACACAACCGTTCAAAAAGTCTCAAAATTCTGGAGTGCTAAAAAAGGCGAATTACATATCAGACACGAGCAAATGTAAAACGCTTAAGGTGAAGGCGGAGGCCCAATCTGTAGATTATGCTGCCACCCATGTAGGGAAAAAGTATCCCTCGTCGTGTCCTTCAACCGTGTACATGCCTCCGTAAACAGGTCGCGGTTCTCCACCTTCTACATCGCAGACCACGAACGGATAGTAGCGGTACATCTGTAGATAATTCTTATCATTGAAAAACTTTGTCATTTATACACAGCCATAGCGACCATATAATGACAAGCGCCCCCACCCTAATAAACATTTTAAATCTGTGATCGATCCCGTGAAGTCAATTACCGAAGATGTTGGCCACACTAGTCGGGGGATACAGATCAGAAGCTATTTGGATGCATATCATATAGATCTGGCAAAGCGACATTGGAATAACAAGTGTTTAATCGTCTCATCGTGTTGACAAAAAACACACTGCGTACTCCCATGCCAATTGCGTTCTTTGGTTAGGATTACCCCTCGACACAAATACCAGCCAAAAATCTTAATTTTGAGCGGTATCTTCATCTTCCAAATCTTCTTGTTTTTATCAACTGGTATTACCGGTTGGATAATGGCATTGTACAATGAACTTACAAAGAATTTTTCATTGGATTGTAAGTTCCAACGAAATTCATCTTGCCCTTCAAACAACTGGATGGATTCCAAACACAATAGGAAGGTGTTTCATGCAAGAAATTTCGGACCGATTAAATCTTGTCTAAACGTCACAGTCGGAGGTGAGGTTGCCATTACTAATGCAATGGTATCACTTTTGCGACGAACAATATTGCATAACGCTGGATATTGTTCAGAGAGAGACCTATTTTCTAGCCATGTATCTTCCCAGAACCATATCTGCGATCCATCCTTAATAATGAAAGTACCATATCTGAAGATTTTTTTTTTCGCTGCCATCAGGCCAGGCCAAAAATGCGAATCTCCCGGTTTCTAAAGGATTTGGGATAGCGCTTTGTCGCCGATTTACTTTCTTCTAACCATGGTCTGTCATACGCCATCTTCGGTAATTAGCTTAAAAAGCCACTTACCGCTGAGTTCTTGACTTCAAGATCATGAACTCCTAGCTCACCCATATCTTTAGGTCGGCATATGACAGACCACTTGACCAGTCGATAAGGTTATGAGTAGATAAACTTTGATTCTATTGATAAACATAACATTTGTTAAAAACTTACACATATGATGATTTTGAGGCTCACATATATCATAACAGCCGAGAAAACGCCCAAGATGATCCATAGACGGCCGAGTAAGTGGGCCGAAGACAACTGATCAATGAAAAATCATGAATTTTAAACCAACCTCGTGAAATTTCAAAATTCATGTGCTGGTAGAACGTATTTCCAGTGTCTGCACATAGGACAGGCAAACAGTGCGACCGCCCTAGGCCCCAACTTGTAGAGGCCCATGCCACATATTAACAAGAGTCTATTGATCACGTAGAAAAACAAAAAAAAAATCTAATTTCTAAGTGCAAGTCTACATCACAAATCGATAGTCGGAATGGCACAAAAACAAATTAATATGATCAACACAACATGGCGGTTGATTCACTTAGATGGTAAGCCTCTCCAGTTAGTGCCCTACAAGCTATACTAAAGAAGACCATCTTTAACTAGAACAATGCTATTTATGTGCCAATTAAAAATACGATGCGCATCGTCAATAGATTATGGAACTCAGTGTTATATGTAAGACACATGTGACCTAAAAATCATAGTACCGTGCCAATGACTTGGTAATAATATTCTCTTGAACAATATATACTCTACATTTTTCTATTTGAGTATACTAATTATAAACTAGAAACATCTATTATGATATTCTTATGGCATACAATTAAGAGATACCTACCAAGAGAGATAAGGATAGACACATGTATATACACTATATTCAAAAGAAGTGACACAAATTACACATATGGCTTTGTCTTTTTCTTATTTTCTCAAATTTAAAAACATAATTTTCTTTATATATTTCTAAGGCGATGTACTAAACACTAATGTAACTTTTATTATAAAATACAGTGACCATGAAACTACAAGAATGTGTTATAAAAAAATAAGTTTATTATAAATAATTATATTTATTTTTTCTCGCCCTAGGGCAAACAATTTGCATAGAACGGCTATGTGTATCCGGGTCTTTTCAATCAACCTCCTGAAAATAAATTGTTTTAGTGAGATGACTTACCTAGACATGTTTAGATTACAAAGGTACTAGATCATAATAGCGCGCTTTGCCGCGCCCGTCCTTTTTATTGACAATGGTAAAAATTTACATAAAAATACGAATTTTAGTAATATATAAACAAAATATGTTGGTTAAATTTTGTGCGCATTATTAGATATATAGTTCTTCATTAATAAAAGGGTTGGCATTGATCTAGATTAGTTGTACTATATGGTATTTTCTCTCCGCCGAAACAGAATCAATATTGATATTGTTAGACACGACACCAAGATATTGAAGAAATATCCGCAGGTTGTCGGACAGCCTATTTGTTTTTTTAAGATATATTCACAAGTCGGAACATAATTGGAAGTGGGATATCATCAAAGCAACTCAAACACAACAGAAACAACTACAACCATCCCAAGTCTATACATAAGTATTACTTGCAAAGTGAACTTACATAATAATTGCAAAGATATGTCAGAAACATGATTTTAGCCTGCTCTTGATAAGTGTACATCCGAAAGAACATGTTACAATAAAAAGCACATTAAATGTTATACATTTTGATATTCTCAAATGTGGCATGGCAAAAGAAACTGATACATTACAATTGTGATACGAAAAACTTTGGAGGGTAATATTTCCAATCAAAAGATAATCTTGAGAGGATAAATGTAAGGGGGGGACTTAACATGGATCAGAGAACACAATTACTAATCTTGGTCAAAGTCCTTGTGCACGTAAGGATTATTAAAAGGAAGTTTTGCTTTATGTCTCACCAGAGGAAAATGTACCGATTGGACATTGTCTTGTTTTAGTTTCATCTCCTTAAAATTTCTAGCACGCATCCAACTCACTACTCAATTGAATGTACCGTGGAGAAATCCTAAGAAAAACAAAGTTCAGTGCATAGTGGCCACAAAAGTCAAAGATTTCTTATGCTACAAACAAAAATAACATGATCAGCATAGTGGCCACAGAAGTCAAAGATTTCTTATGCTACAAAGTTCAGCGCATTATCAGCTATTTCTTTGCTATGTCTCTCAAATCACACTTCATGATTCATACATGAATATTATGCTTTAAAAACTGATATTATAATGATAAAAATAGCTAGACACTTGTAAATTGTCATGAACATATTTCTTTTACATAATCTGTTGCATAAATCAGCAATAAACAGGGCACACGCTGGCAGTAGCGCGACATTAAAAATAGACATATAGGGGCTTATCATCAATGTTGATTGGCACCCGACACCAAATCAAACAACAACGATATCCAGAGTGGCCAAAGCATCATTGAATCAGGGATAGATACCCATGCCCAGAAGACTAAGTGATAAAAAAAGTACAACCATTGCAAAAGGGTGGAGGCACACAGACATCCAAACGTCTTATCAGGTAACGTGCAGCTTCCTCTTTGAAAGAAGTTTCTCTGCTTCATGTACTTCAAATGTAGGTTGTCATGACTGGACATAAATAGAAAGCTACATGTAAAAACTTGCAAACATTATACAATGTCTTGGTTTGGACAATAGAAGTTAACTGTAATATCACAACAGTTTCAGAAATCAAACATTGTTGACAAAACTTCCTTGTATGTTTCATACAGACATTCTTTAGCAGTAAGTTCAGTATAAACTTTGAGAGAATTGTCGAAAATAGTCTCAACAATATTCCTATTTAAAAGAAGCTTCTAGTGCATGATAGATTTCCTTTGTTATAGTAGCTACATATTGACAAATGAAACAATAAGCAACTGGTTCCACAATACATATATGATATACCCAATGGTAAAGATAAACTTTATGTTTACATGAGGCCTAAGAAACTACACCTAATAAAGGATCTCATATCACCTGATAAAAGAAGAAACAACAAAAGTCTAGCTTCAAGAAAGTAAATAAAAATTGTGATAATATTATCTAGAGGATGGTATTTACAACCCATCTACCATGAAATTCATATGCTCGGATGTAAAGAAACACTCCTGAAATAACGTTGTATAATGTACATAATTCAGAATTCTTCAGAGAAGGGAAAGAAAAATGCAGGACAATAGCTGAACGTATGTATTGAAAGGGCATGAGCCATGAGACATACTTAGAGGTCAAATGAGACATGAATGAATTTGCATGTGAAGGACTCAAAAATCCTTACTAACAATGGATTTTAGTTGCTCCTAAGTTATTACCTTAACATACCATCAAAACTGATTAGAAAGTACATATGAGACGAGTTTGATTTATAACATGAAATGAACTGTCGAGAAAAGGAAAACCGGAAATATACCAATGGTGACCAAATTGATAGTATACAGTTCGCATTCGGCCATGCATTTTGATATTCAATTTATTTTTACATAGGGTAGATGGAGGACATAAGCTGGTGGTTCTGGGAGTTCTGGGAAGGCCTGGAGGACTTGGTTAGGAGGGTACCTATTGGTGAGAAGCTCTTCATAGGAGGAGACCTCAATGGCCATGTGGGTACATCTAACACAGGTTTTGAAAGGGTGCATGGGGGCTTTGGCTATGGCATCAGGAACCAAGAAGGAGAAGATGTCCTGAGCTTCGCTCTAGCCTATGACATGGTCGTAGCTAACACCCTCTTTAGGAAGAGAGAATCCCATCTAGTGACGTTCGGTAGTGGTCTACACTCTAGCCGGATTGATTTTGTCCTCTCTAGATGAGAAGACAGACGCGCTCGCATTGATTGTAAGGTGATACCCGGAGAGAGTGTTGTCCCTCAACATAAGCTGGTGGTTGCTGACTTTCGCTTTAGGATCCGTGTCCGGCGGGGTAAGCGCGCCAAAGTCGCTAGAACAAAGTGGTGGAAGCTCAAGGGTGAGGCATCCCGGGCTTTCAGGGAGAGGGTTATTAAGGAGGGCCCTTGGGAGGAAGGAGGCGATGCAAACATGATGTGGACGAGTATGGCGACCTGCTTGCGGAAGGTCGCTGTAGAGGAGTTTGGGTTGACGAAGGGAAGTAGAGGGGAAGCTAAGGATACCTGGTGGTGGAACGATGAAGTCCAGAAGGTTATTAGGGAGAAAAAGGATTGTTTCAGATGCCTATATCTGGACAGGAGTGCAGCTAACATGGAGAAGTACAAGGTGGCGAAGAAGGCTGCAAAGCGGGCGGTGAGTGAAGCAAGGGGTCGGGCGTATGAGGGCCTCTACCAACGTTTAAACACGAAGGAAGGCGAAAGGGACATCTATAAGATGGCCAAGTTTAGGGAGAGGAAGACGAGGGATGTCAATGAAGTCAAATGCATCAAGGACGGAGATGATCAGCTTCTTGTGAAGGATGAGGCGATCAAGCGTAGATGGCGGGAGTACTTTGACAACCTTTACAATGGAGAGGCTGAGAGCTCTACCATTGAGCTAGACGACTCCTTTGATGATACCAGCATGTGCTTTGTGCGACGTATTCAGGAGTCTGAGGTTAAGGAGGCGTTAAGGAGGATGAAAGGCGGAAAGGCGATGGGTCCTGATGGTATCCCCATCGAGGCGTGGAGAGGCCTTGGAGACGTAGCGATAGTATGGCTAACTAAGCTTTTCAACCTCATTTTTCGGTCAAACAAGATGCCCGAAGAATGGAGGCGGAGTATTTTAGTACCAATCTTCAAGAACAAGGGGGATGTTCAAAGTTGTACTAATTACCGTGGAATCAAGTCGATGAGCCATACTATGAAGCTATGGGAGAGAGTCATTGAGCACCGCTTAAGAAGGTTGACAAGCGTGACCAAAAACCAATTTGGTTTCATGCCCGGGAGTTCTACCATGGAAGCCATCTTCTTGGTACGACGAGCTGATGGAGAGATACGAGGAGCAAAAGAAGGACCTTCATATGGTGTTCATTGATTTGGAGAAGGCCTATGATAAGATACCTCGGAATGTCATGTGGTGGGCCTTGGAGAAACACAAAGTCCCAATAAAGTACATTACCCTCATCAAGGATATGTATGATAATGTTGTGACAAGTGTTCGAACAAGCGATGGCGACACTGATGACTTTCCAATTAGAATAGGGCTACACCAAGGGTCAGCTTTGAGCCCTTATCTTTTTGATTTGGTGATGGATGAGGTCACAAGGGATATACAAGGAGACATCCCATGGTGTATGCTCTTTGCGGATGATGTGGTGCTAGTCGATGATAGCCGAACGGGGGTTAATAGAAAGTTAGAGTTGTGGAGGCGAACTCTCGAATCAAAAGGTTTTAGGCTTAGTAGAACTAAAACTGAATACATGAGGTGCGGTTTCGGTTCTACTAGGCACGAGGAGGGAGAGGTTAGCCTTGATGGGCAGGTGGTACCGGAGAGAGACACTTTTCGATATTTGGGGTCCATGTTGCGGAAGGATGGCGATATCGATGAAGATGTGGGCCACCGAATCAAGGATGGTTGGATGAAGTGGCGCCAAGCTTCGGCGTACTCGTGACAAGAGAGTGCCACAAAAGCTAAAAGGCAGGTTTTATAGGACAGCTATCCGACCTGCGATGTTGTATGGCGCCGAGTGTTGGCCAACGAAGAGACGACATATCCAACGGTTAAGTGTAGCGAGAGATGCGCATGTTGAGATGGATATGTGGCCACACAAGAAAGGATCGGGTACGGAACGACGATATACGGGAGAGAGTTGGGGTAGCACCGATTGAAGAGAAGCTGGTCCAACATCGTCTCGGATGGTTTGGACATATCCAACGGAGGCCTCCGGAAGCGCCAGTGCATAGCGGACGGATAAAGCGCGATGAGAATGTTAAGAGGGGTCGTGGTAGACCAAACTTGACATGGGAGGAGTCCGTTAAGAGAGATCTAAAGGTTTGGAATATCGACAAAGATTTAGCCATGGATAGGGGTGCGTGGAAGTTAGCTATCCACGTTCCGGAACCATGACTTGGCTTCGAGATCTTATGGGTTTCAACTCTAGCCTACCCCAACTTGTTTGGGACTGAAAGGCTTGGTTGTTGTTGTTGTTGTTGTAGGGTAGATGGAGGATATGAGGCTACCGACTCTTCTGAATATTTCCTGCAGTTAAGCACTTCCCTTGAAAATGATTCATACATCGTTCCAAAGATCCATTGAACCGGAACTGGTGTGCCAAAGTGCAACCTAGTAATATTTGAAACTATTGTGCCGGTAATCTAAAACAACATCGGAGCTTGCGAGATAACAAGACGAGAGAAAAGATAATGGGAGCGAGAGAGGGAGAGCTAGATCGTTGAGCGAGAGGCGGATTACCTCCAAGCTCACAACACTGTTGGAGAAACAGGGTGGCGATGAGGCCAAGGCGAGCAAGGTGCATATGGCGGAGTTGTCACTTCACATCCAATGCGTCGTTCACTGCTGCTTGGGTCTAGAAAACTGCACTTACCAGGGTTAAAATCCAAAACTAAAAATAAGAACATAGGCAAAACTGTAGAAATCGACTTCAGATAGAGTGCAAAGTATTGCAGTTTGAACCTTATGCATAATGCGATACATTAAATACCAAAATAAACCACTTTGTCACCATGGAACACTTATTATAATTTGTTGATCTTTGGACTCATCTTCAAACCGTCCTCCTTCACCCCGATAGAAATGATGATATCACTTGGAAGCTCACACAAGATGGGTGCTACACCGCCAAATCGGCCTATGACATGCAATGGTTCGGCCTCATATATTCACCCTTGGACAAGATGGTCTGGAAAGCGTGGGCGTCGCCTAAGATAAAATTCTTTGCATGGCTTGTGTACCAAAATAGGATTTGGACGGCCGATCGTTTGACAAAGCGTGGTTGGCCAAATTGTGTGCTTTGTCCACTATGCAAGCAATGTACGGAGACCGTCGACCACCTCTTCGTCAATTGTCATTACACAACCCGACTTTGGAACTCCAACAAGCAATGGTTGGCAATCGATGTGGGGCAACAACATCACAATGGGAACAACCTCTCCGTCACCGAGTGGTGGGATAGTATGGCGGGAGACCAAGCAAGAAACCGCAAGGCCATGGCCTCCATCACCCTTCTTGTCACGTGGGAAGTCTGGAACGAGCGTAATGCTAGGGTCTTTCATAATAAGAGCGCACCGTTGCATGTAATGCTAGATAGGGTTAAGAGGAGGCGCGCCTTTGGGTCATTGCGGGCGCCAAGAGAATAGGACAAATCATGCCGAGAGTGTAGGCTTTTTTTTCTTTTTTCGGTCCCAAACATGTTTCTGTCATGTAAAACTCCTTCTTAATCAATAGATTGGGGCAAAGCTTTTGCCCCCGTTTCAAAAAAAAAACCACTTTGGACAGTATAGGGCTGATTGTTGTGGTGAACTTGAGTATAACAAACTAAATATCGGGTTGATTTCTGCACCAAAGCACAGTGAAAAAACATAAATCGTACCAATACAATGAAATTCTAAATTCCGTCAAATGGTAGCTCTAGAAGGAAAGGGCGATGGCCATCGTATCTTTCACTTCATGCATGCCATTCAACGCTGCCTTTTCTTTCTTTGCTGATAAAGTGGAATTTCTCACTAAGTGTGGCAGTGCCTGATTCAGCCTATGGAAGAGATGCAGTGGTAAGGGAGCTTAGGTAGTAGACGTCGTAGTTCTACAAACTTTTGATTTGAACGTATGTACCAGCAAGAAGATACATACCTTAACAAATTGAAAATCCTTCATATATATCAAGGAATATTCGAAATCACCATAACTTGAACCAATGCATCAATTCCTAAGCCACTGACTCCACAAATTCCTTCAGCGAGTTACGGACATCCCTACCTGATTCTGGTCCGTGAACTCCATAGATGAAATTAGCAACCTGCAACAGCAAGACAGTACTAATTCCCAATTGATTAATCTAGCTAGTGTGATGATGCCCCGGGAAGAGGTATGGAGTAGTACGGTACCTAAACCAAAGGGAAGGGAAAGTTTTGCGCGAAGAAGCAGCGGTGCTCGCATCACCGCGGAGAAAGAAGGCCACCCTGATGGGTGAGGAGGAAGGGCGAGACTGCATTCGCCGTCGTCGCCATCACCTGGTGCCGCCTGTTGCAGGGTATGTGAGGCAAGGCCGGTGGAGCAGCGCAGCAGAATACTTCACCCCACCACCGCCTCCAGCCGACAATGTTTAGGCCTTGGAGATGCTGCGAACCAACACAGAGGAGAGGACTTTGAAACGGAAATGGATCACCCACGTGAAAGCTATTGCGTAGCTGTGGACGCTCCCACTGGAGGTCGAGATGGGGGATGGAGTGTCGCCGCTCGAGGTCGCATTCACCTATGGTGCCGGACAGCTGAAGGGAAGGCAGCGGATCCGTCAGGGATATGAGGCGGCGCTGCAATAGGCATAGAGGAGAGGGAAGGATGGATCGAGGGTTCGGTAGCCAGCCAGCGACACGGATAAAAAAGAAGGCCTCGAAGCCTAAGAGTCTTACTCGGCCTGATTAACCACAACACTCCTAGCTCGGTCAGCGGAGTAGCAGCCCAGCAACGCTAGCTGGCCCTATTAGACGTGAGTTCGCTCGGGGTACCGATTCGGCAAGGGCAAATAGATGTGGATCATTGGATTGTCCGATCTAACGGCTTAGAACGTCCGGACGCTGTGGTCAGCTCCTAGTGGTTCCATTATACTGTTAACTAATGACAACTTTGTGGTTTGCATCAGGGTGATAGCAACCTCAATCATAGTACATGTCATAGAACACCAGAACTCCTTATACAAATACAATCAAAGAACACACTATATTATATAAATGCTAGAGTGTAAACATTTGTCTGAATCATGATTGTCTAATATTAGGCTTCATGCACAATAATATATATTAAACAAAGGATGAAGAAAATGACTTTGCTCACCTTTGCCCCCAGCTCTTAGGATGTCCCTTGACCTAATATTCGAAGGAAACAAACTTTAACCAGATTTGAACTCTAATGTAAATAATTCTTTAGAAAAGTAACTAAAATTTATTTTGAACAAAACTACGTAACTTAAAATTATACTACAAATAAAAGGGAATAATTTATAATGCATAGTGCAAACCGGATTTTTTCTGAGAGGATATGTATTTATTAATTTCTAAGTCCTATAAGCATGGATGTTTGCTAGATTAAGTATATGGAAAACCAACGTGCAGATGGTGGGGGTAATCCTGATCCCCTAGGGCAGCGATTACCTCGGCGTGCTGGAGCATGTTTCGGTGGGTGTTGTGGGCGGAAAGCAACAAGGGGTGATGATGGTGGTCATGGGCATGGTCAGGGATACATGCCTGACCATCGGGACAATTATAGATATCATGCTCACATGTAGCAAATCTTAGTCTCCCGTGGGGATTCTGCAGCTGGGGACGTGGAGGGGTGCATCAAACCGCAAGCAGTGATACCAACATGGATGTGTGTGAGGATCTCGGCCTAAGTCTTCGCATGGACAGCTTGGGAACGGCGACAAGGTCTCACAAGCTTCGGTTTTGGTGGTTCCCTCGAAGGAGGGGCGAGTTGTCTTGACCGTGTCGGTACAGTCGTCATCAAGCTTGTCTTTCACCGGCCTCAACAGATATGACCGATGGACAGACACATATGCAAGCCGTGTCACAATTTGTTATGTCCCTCCCCGGCTGTAGGATTGCCGCGGCGAGATCGAACCAGAGAGAAGGGGATTGGGAGCAGACTTGGAGAAGAAGAAGAGAGACGGGGCCTAATTTCCTTTCATTTAATCGATATCTTTTTCCATACAACGCTGGGGCTTATAACACGCCTGGGTCACACACTCCTGTTACCACGCACACAACCGCAGCCGCATGATGCAACACATCACACCCGTTCGCTAACTGAACCACACCCTGGTGCCTCCTGTTCTGTAGCTGTAACACCACTGCCCCCTGAAGGACCATCTTGTCCCCAAGCTGGTGCGTGAGGGAACCGCGCACGCAGCACGTCGTAATCCTCCCAGGTGGCTTGAGTAGCAGGCATGGACGTCCACTTGACCTTGATCTAGACATGAGCTGCATTACTCTTTTTGCACAGGCGGCGTTCAAGTATCTTCTCCGGTTTCAGTGGATACTGCAGTGTTATCCGGCATAAAAGGCTTCAGCTGCGAAACATGAAACACGTTATGAATTTTTCTCGTTGTAGGCAGTTCAGTTTGTAAGCCACCTCTCCAACTCTTGCCAGAATCTTATAGGGCTTGCACCACAAACTGCTGAACATAAGGCTGCAGTTTGAGGAAAACAGAATCCCCAAGCTGGAACTCCCGATGAGACCGATTCTGGTCAGCATAATGTTTCATTTGTTTCTGAGCTCGTTCCAACTGAAACTTCAACATTTTAGAAGCTGAGTGGAGTTCTGTCAAGAAATCCCTTACCTCTGTATGTGGGGTAGTGCTCAGATCAGGCAAAAGGCCATAATGTGGTTCCTCCTTGTACAAAGCTTTAAACGGAGAACACCCAATAGATGTGTGATGAGCAGTATTGTACCAAAACTCCGCTAAGGGCAGCCAGTTGAACCATTTGTTAGGATCTGCATTTGTTGCACACCTTAAATACATCTCCAGAGACTGATTTACCCTTTCGGTTCGACCATCTGACTGTGGATGATAAGCACTACTCATCTGCAATTTAGTATCAAACATGGCAGAAGGATTCTTCCAGAAATGGTTTGTAAAGACTGGGTCTCTATCAGATACAATTGAGATCGGCATGCTATGCAGTTTCACCACGTTGTTGAACACCACCTTTGCCACCGTTTGTGCAGAATATGGGTGTTTGACAGGAACAAAGTGAGCATATTTGGTGTACCTATCCACGATCACAAGGATCACGTCATACCCTGCCGACTTGGGAAGACCCTCAATAACGTCCATTGATATTTCTTGCCATGCACCTTTAGGGATCCTCAGCGGCTGCAGCACGCCAGGTGGTTTGCAATGCTCATGCTTTGCTTGCTGGCAAATCGTGCACTGTTGCACAAATTCTTGAAAAGCTGCTTTTAGACCTGTCCAGGAGAAGAGCTTGTTTACTCTATGATATGTGGCTTGAATCCCCGAATGGCCTCCGATGGCGCTAGCATGAAATGCTTGTATGAGTTTTGTTTGGAGGCCCACATTTGCCCCAATCCAGATCTTCCCATTGTGCTTTATGAGACCCTGTTGCAGCTCATAGCCCTCACCGTTGGAGCCGGTGACTGCCAACTCTTGAAGCAATGCTTGCGCCTTGTTGTCCACCGCGTACCACTTCTTGAATCCACACAGGCACCCCTGCTGACACTGCATATAAAGAAAATGCATGTCCCACTCTGGACAGAGCGTCTGCCACTCTATTATCTTCCTCTTTTTTGTACTGGAAAGAAAAGTTTAGCGCCACAAGTCGTGTCATAGCTTTCTTCTGCAGATCTGTGTGCAAGTTTTGATCCTCCAGATTGCACAAACTCTTGTGGTCCGTTTAAATCACAAAGGGACCTCGAGACAAATAAGGTCGCCATCGATCCACCGCCATCATGATGGCTAAGAACTCCTTTCCGTAAATGGACAATTTCTTGTTGCTAATGCTAAGAGCCTTGCTGTAATAAGCGACTGAGTGTCATTCTTGTACCATAACTGCGCCAATTCCAGAAGCACACGCGTCGGTTTCAATCCAGAATGCCTTAGAGAAATCAGGCAGAGCCAGAACAGGAGTCATGTTCATAGCTTGCTTCAGTGCTTCAAACGCTTGTTGAGCTGCCTCCGTCCATTGAAACTGATGTTTCTAAAATAACATGGTTAATGGCTTTGCAATGACACGATAAACTTTCACAAACTTCCTATAGTACCCTGTGAGTCCTAGAAAACCTCTCAATTCAGTTACTGTGGTTGGTATAGGCCATTTGAGCATTGCTGCAGTTTTGGCAGAATCTGTGGCTACTCCCTTCTTAGAGATGATGTGCCCTAGATACTCGAGTTGAGACTGGGCAAATGAACATGTACTCATTTTGGCAAACAATTTGTTGTCTTGAAGAGTGTTGAACACAAGCTTCAAGTGCTCCAAGTGCTCATCCATAGTTTTGTTGTAAACTAGGATCTCATCCATAAAGACTAGCACAAATTTCCTCATATATGGAACTCATGACACACTGGAAAGTTGAAGGAGCATTAGTAAGCCCAAAAGGCATTACTCTGAATTGATACTGTCCATTGTGTGTTTTGAAAGAAGTTTTGGGCTCATCTTGAGGCAACATCCTAATCTGATGATACCCAGCTCGCAGGTCTAGCTTGGATTTTTTTTTTGTTACAGCCAACTCATCCAATAGCTCGTCCACAATAGGAATTGGAAACTTGCTTTTGATGGTTGCTTCATTGAGCCTTCTGTAATCAATACAGAATCTCCATGTGCCATCTTTCTTCTTGACTAAGAGCACAGAGGAAGCATAAGGACTGATACTAGGAGTGATGGTTCCATTCTTCAGCATCTCTTTCACTTGTCTCTCAATCTCATCTTTCTGGAGAGGAGAGTACCTATAAGGTCGGTAGTTTACTGGTTGTGAGCCTGGTGTGAGATGTATGGCATGGTCGAATTGCCGATGAGGAGGTGATGTCTACGCACGCTTCTATTCCTGTAGACAGTGTTGGGCCTCCAAGAGCAGAGGTTTGTAGAACAGCAGCAAGTTTCCCTTAAGTGGATCACCCAAGGTTTATCTAACTCAGGGAGGTACAGGTCAGATATATCCCTCTCAAGCAACCCTGCAATTAAGATACAAGAAGTCTCTTGTGTCCCCAACACACCTAATACACTTGTCAGATGTTTAGGTGCACTAGTTCGGCGAAGAGATAGTGAAATACAAGTAATATGGATGATTATAAGTAGTAATTGCAATCTGAAATAAAAATGGCAGCAAGCAAACATGTAGCAGAACTTGTTGGAAACGGTGTTTCAATGCTTAGAAACAAGGCCTAGGGATCATACTTTCACTAGTGGACACTCTCAACAATGATCACATAATTGGATAAATAAATGCTACTCTTAAACACTCTGTTGTTGGATAACAAACACCATTCATTGTGTAGGGCTACAAGAGCACCCTCAAGCCGGAGTAAACAAGCTCCACAACTTCATAAAGGAATCACACACGATGCGCACACTGTCACCGTCACACCGTGGAGAGTGAATCCGGAGTTCATATTAAAGTAACCTCTAGAGTGCATAATAGACCGTTGCAATTTAAACTGAGTACTAACATAGCATACACACTATCAACAATAGCTATGAAAGGGGGAATAGATCACATCAATACTATCATAGTAATAGTTAACTTCATAATCTACAAGAGATTACAATCATAACCTATGCCAAGTACTACATGATGCACACACTTGTCAACTTTACATCATGGAGGAGGAATAGACTACTTTAATAACATCACTAGAGTAGCACATTGATTAATAGTGATACAAAGCTCATGATCACATAAAGATCACACCATGGGAGAGAGAGATGAACCACATAGCTACCGGTAGAGCCCTCATCCTTGATGCGTGCAATTAACACACGTCCGTTGGGAACCCCAAGAGGAAGGTGTGATGCGTACAATAGCAAGTTTTCCCTCGGAAAGAAACCAAGGTTTATCGAACCAGTAGGAGCCAAGAAGCACGTTGAAGGTTGATGGTGGCGGAGTGTAGTGCGGCGCAACACCAGGGATTCCGGCGCCAACGTGGAACCTGCACAACACAATCACAGTACTTTGCCCCAACGTAACAGTGAGGTTGTCAATCTCACCGGCTTGCTGTAAACAAAGGATTAGATATATAGTATGGAAGATGATGTTTGTTTGCAAAGAACAGTAAAGAACAATTGCAGTAGATTGTATTTCAGATGTAAAGAATAGGACCGGGGTCCACAGTTCACTAGTGGTGTCTCTCCCATAAGATAAACAGATGTTGGGTGAACAAATTACAGTTGGGCAATTGACAAATAAAGAAGGCATAACAATGCACATACATATATCATGATGAGTACTATGATATTTAATCAGGGCATTACGACAAAGTACATAGACCGCTATCCAGCATGCATCTATGCCTAAAAAGTCCACCTTCAGGTTATCCTCCGAACCCCCTCCAGTATTAAGTTGTAAACAACAAACAATTGCATTAAGTATGGTGCGTAATGTAATCAACACAAATATCCTTAGACAAAGCATCGATGTTTTATCCCTAGTAGCAACAGCACATCCACAACCTTAGAACTTTTCGTCACCTGTCCCGGATTTAATGGAGGCATGAACCCACTATCGAGCATAAATACTCCCTCTTGGAGTCACAAGTATCAACTTGGCCAGAGCCTCTACTAGCAACGGAGAGCATGCAAGAACATAAATAACATATATGATAGATTGATAATCAACTTGACATAGTATTCAATATTCATCGGATCCCAACAAACACAACATGTAGGATTACAAATAGATGATCTTGATCATGATAGGCAGCTCACAAGATCTAACATGATAGCACAATGAGGAGAAGACAACCATCTAGCTACTGCTATGGACCCATAGTCCTGGGGTGGACTACTCACACATCGATCCAGAGGCGATCATGGCGATGAAGAGACCTCCGGGAGATGATTCCCCTCTCCGGCGAGGGTGCCGGAGGCGATCTCCTGAATCCCCCGAGATGGGATTGGCGGCGGCGGCGTCTCGCATAGGTTTTCCGTATCGTGTCTCTCGGTACTGGGGGTTTCGCGACGAAGACTTTAAGTAGGCGGAAGGGCAGGTCAAGGGGCGTCACGAGGGGCCCACACAGTAGGCCGGCGCGGCCAGGGCTTGGGCCGCGCCGCCCTAGCGTGTGGCCGCCTCGTGGCCCCACTTCGTTTCCTCTTCGGACTTCTGGAAGCTTCGTGGAAAAATAGGACCCTGGGCGTTGATTTCGTCCAATTCCGAGAATATTTCCTTTGTAGGATTTCTTAAACCAAAAACAGCAGAAAACATCAACTGGCTCTTCGGCATCTCGTCAATAGGTTAGTGCCGGAAAATCCATAATAATGACATATAATGTGTATAAAACATGTGAGTATCATCATAAAAGTAGCATGGAACATAAGAAATTATAGATACGTTTGGGACGTATCAAGCATCCCCAAGCTTAGTTCCTACTCGCCCTCGAGTAGGTAAACGATAACAAAGATAATTTCTGAAGTGACATGCTATCATAATCTTGATCATACTATTGTAAGCATATGAGATGAATGCAGCGATTCGAAGCAATGATGAAGATAATGAGTAAACAAATGAATCATATAGCAAAGACTTTTCATGAATAATACTTTCAAGACAAGCATTAATAAGACTTGCATAAGAGTTACTCATAAAGCAAATAAATTCTTAGTAGAGGCATTGAAGCAACACAAAGGAAGATATAAGTTTCAGCGGTTGCTTTCAACTTCAACATATATATCTCATGGATAATTGTCAACACAAAGTAATATAACAAGTGCAATAGGTAAACATGTAAGAATCAATGCACACAGTTGATACAAGTGTTTGCTTCTGGGATAGAAAGATTAGGTAAACTGACTCAACAATAAAGTAGAAGATTGGCCCTTCGCGAGAGGAAGCATGGATTACTATATTTGTGCTAGAGCTTTTCATTTTGAAAACAAGAAACAATTTTGTCAACGGTAGTAATAAAGCATATGTGTTATGTATAAGACATCTTATAAGTTGCAAGCCTCATGCATAGTATACTAATAGTGCTCGCACCTTGTCCTAATTAGCTTGGATTAACACGGATTATCATTGCATAGCATATGTTTAAACCAAGTGTCACAAAGGGGTACCTCTATGCCGCATGTACAAAGGTCTAAGGAGAAAGCTCACATTTGATTTCTCGCTTTTGATTATTCTCAACTTAGACATCCATACCGGGACAACATAGACAACAGATAGTGGACTCCTCTTTAATGCATAAGCATTCAACATCAGTTAATATTCTCATAAGAGATTGAGGATTAGTTGTCCAAACTGAAACTTCCACCATGAATCATGGTAGTTAGCGGCCCAATGTCCTTCTCTAACAGTATGCATACTCAAACCATTTGATCATGAAAATCGCCCTTACTTCAGACAAGACGAACATGCATAGCAACTCACATGATATTCAACAAAGGTAAAGGTTGATGGCGTCCCCAGAAACATGGTTACCGCTCAACAAGCAACTTATTAAGAAATAAGACACATAAGTACATATTCTTCACCACAATAGTTTTTAAGGCTATTTGTCCCATGAGCTATATATTGCAAAGGCAAAGAATAGAATTTTAAAGGTAGCACTCAAGTAATGTACTTTGGAATTGCGGAGAAATACCATGTGGTAGGTAAATATGGTGGACACAAATGGCATAGTATTTGGCTCAAGGATTTGGATGCACGAGAAGAATTCCTCTCAATACAAGGCTAGGCTAGCAAGGTTGTTTGAACCAAACTCAAGTATAAAAGGTGCAGCAAAGCTCACATATGAACATATTGTAGGTATTATAAGACTTTACATTGTCTCCTTGTTGTTCAAACACCTCAACCAGAAAATATCTAGACTCTAGAGATCAATCATGCAAACCAAATTTTAACAAGCTCTATGTAGTTCTTCATTAATGGGTACAAGGTACATGATGCAAGAGCTTAAACATGATCTATATGAGCACAACAATTGCCAAGTATCACATTATTCAAGACATTATACCATTTACCACATGCGGCATTTTCCGTTTCCAACCATATAACAATGAATGAAATAGTCCAACTTTCGCAATGAACATTAAAGATAAAGCTAAGAACACATGTGTTCATACGAAACAACGGAGCGTGTCTCTCTCCCAAACAAAGAATGCTAGGATCCGATTTTATTCAAACAAAAACAAAAATAAAAACAAACGAGATGCTCCAAGTAAAGCACATAAGATGTGACGGAATAAAAATATAGTTTCACTAGAGGTGACCTGATAAGTTGTCGATGAAGAAGGGATGCCTTGGGCATCCCCAAGCTTAGACGCTTGGGTCTTCTTAAAATATGCAGGGATGAACCACGGGGGCATCCCCAAGCTTTGACTTTTCACTCTTCTTGATCATATTGTATCATCCTCCTCTCTTGACCCTTGAAAACTTCCCCCACACCAAACTCAAAACAAACTCATTAGAGGGTCAGTGCATAATTCATATATTCAGAGGTGACATAATCATTCTTAACACTTCTGGACATTGCACAAAGCTACTGAAAGTTAATGGAACAAAGAAATCCATCAAACATAGCAAAACGAGGCAATGTGAAATAAAAGGCAGAATCTGTCAAAACAGAACGAGTCCGTAAAGACGAATTTTTTGAGGCACCGGACTTGCTCGGATGAAAATGCCCAATGAATGAAAGTTGCGTACATATCCGAGGATCACGCACGTAAATTGGCATATTTTTCCGAGTTACCTACGGAGAGGCATATTGAAATTCGTCACGACAAGAAATCTGTTTCACGCGAGCAATCCAAATCTAGTATTGACTTTACTATCAAAGACTTTACTTGGCACAACAATGCAATAAAATAAAGATAAGGAGAGGTTGCTACGAGTAATAACAACTTCCAAGACTCAAATATAAAACAAAGTGCGAAGTAAAATAATGGGTTGTCTCCCATAAGCGCTTTTCTTTAACGCCTTTCGGCTAGGCGCGGAAAGTGTGAATCAAGTATTATCAAGAGATGAAGCATCAACAGAGGGGTTTGGAGTTTTCTCAGCTATGCATTTTATCTTATCTATGTAAGTTTCAGAGGCTCCTTTTTCATTATACTTAGGCTTGCTATCCTCATCAAACAAATTTTTGGGAACAAGCCAACCATAGTTATTTTCTAGAGCTTCATGCATTCCTAGGAGCTTACAAGGTATTGTTGTCTTAATTTCCCCTCCATCATTAGCATTATTAGTGTACCTTATTCTATCCATGTCCATCTTTTCAAGGGTACTAGCAAAGTTGGTATAAGAGCCAAGCATCTTATATTTAATAAAGACCTTTCTAGCCTCTCTTGCTACACCACCAAATTCTTTAAGAAGGGTTTCTAAAACAAAATATTTCTTTTCTCCTTCTTCCATATCACCGAGTGTAAGAAACATATGTTGAATTATAGGATTGAGATTAACAAATTTAGTTTCCAACATGTGTACTAAAGAAGCAACAACAATTTCATAAGTAGGAGCAAGTTCTACCAAGTGTCTATCTTCAAAATCTTCAGCTGTATTAACATGAGTGAAAAAATCTTCTATATTATCTCTCCCAATGATAGACCCACGTCCTACCGGTATGTCTTTTAGAGTGTACTTAGGACGAAACATGATGAAATAAACAAAAGGTAAATAAAGTAAATGCAAGTAACTAATTTTTTTGTGTTTTCAATATAGAGAACAAGACAGTAAATAAAGTAAAACTAGCAACTAATTTTTTTGTGTTTTTGATATAAGAGCAAACAAAGCAGTAAATAAAATAAAGCAAGACAAAAACAAAGTAAAGAGATTGGATGTGGGAGACTCCCCTTGCAGCGTGTCTTGATCTCCCCGGCAACGGCGCCAGAAAAAGAGCTTGATGCGTGCAATTAACACACGTCCGTTGGGAACCCCAAGAGGAAGGTGTGATGCATACAGTAGCAAGTTTTCCCTCAGAAAGAAACCAAGGTTTATCGAACCAGTAGGAGCCAAGAAGCACGTTGAAGGTTGATGGTGGTGGAGTGTAGTGCGGCGCAACACCAGGGATTCCGGCGCCAACGTGGAACCTGCACAACACAATCACAGTACTTTGCCCCAACGTAATAGTGAGGTTGTCAATCTCATCGGCTTGCTGTAAACAAAGGATTAGATGTATAGTGTGGAAGATGATGTTTGTTTGCAAAGAACAGTAAAGAACAATTGCAGTAGATTGTATTTCAGATGTAAAGAATAGGACCGGGGTCCACAGTTCATTAGTGGTGTCTCTCCCATAAGATAAACAGATGTTGGGTGAACAAATTACAGTTGGGCAATTGACAAATAAAGAAGGCATAACAATGCACATACATATATCATGATGAGTACTATGATATTTAATCAGGGCATTACGACAAAGTACATAGACCGCTATCCGAGCATGCATCTATGCCTAAAAAGTCCACCTTCAGGTTATCCTCCGAACCCCCTCCGGTATTAAGTTGCAAACAACAGACAATTGCATTAAGTATGGTGCGTAATGTAATCAACACAAATATCCTTAGACAAAGCATCGATGTTTTATCCCTAGTAGCAACGAGCACATCCACAACCTTAGAACTTTCCGTCACCGTCCCAGCATTTAATGGAGGCATGAACCCACTATCGAGCATAAATACTCCCTCTTGGAGTCACAAGTATCAACTTGGCCAGAGCCTCTACTAGCAACGGAGAGCATGCAAGAACATAAATAACATATATGATAGATTGATAATCAACTTGACATAGTATTCAATATTCATCGGATCCCAACAAACACAACATGTAGGATTACAAATAGATGATCTTGATCATGATAGGCAGCTCACAAGATCTAACATGATAGCACAATGAGGAGAAGACAACCATCTAGCTACTGCTATGGACCCATAGTCCAGGGGTGGACTACTCACACATCGATCCGGAGGCGATCATGGCGATGAAGAGACCACCGGGAGATGATTCCCCTCTCCGGCGGGGTGCCGGAGGCGATCTCCTGAATCCCCCGAGATGGGATTGGCGGCGGCGGCGTCTCGATGAAGGTTTTCCGTATCGTGGCTCTCGGTACTGGGGGTTTCGCGACGAAGACTTTAAGTAGGCGGAAGGGCAGGTCAAGGGGCGTCACGAGGGGCCCACAGAATAGGCCGGCGCGGCCAGGGCTTGGGCCGCGCCGCCCTAGCGTGTGGCCGCCTCGTGGCCCCACTTCGTTTCCTCTTCGGACTTCTGGAAGCTTCGTGGAAAAATAGGACCCTGGGCGTTGATTTCGTCCAATTCCGAGAATATTTCCTTTGTAGGATTTCTGAAACCAAAAATAGCAGAAAACTGCAACTGGCTCTTCGTCATCTCGTCAATAGGTTAGTGCCGGAAAATGCATAATAATGACATATAATGTGTATAAAACATGTGAGTATCATCATAAAAGTAGCATGGAACATAAGAAATTATAGATACGTTTGGGACGTATCAAGCCTCGGGGGAGAACGACTCCCTCCTCATCATGGGAGACAGCAACGGCGATGAAGATGGCGGTGGTGTCGATGGAGATGACTCCGGGGGCAATTCCCCGTCCCGGCGGCGTGCCGGAACAGAGACTTCTGTCCCCCGAAACTTGTCTTCGCGATGGCGGCGGCTACGGAACTCTTCGTGGAATATGACTTGTTGTTTTAGGGTTTTCGCGACGGGGAGAATATATAGGCGAAGGGGCAATGTCGGTGGAGTCCCGAGGGTCCCACACCCTAGGGGGGCGCCCCCCCTCTTTGCCGCGCCGCCAGGTGGGGTGGCCACCTCGTGGCCCCTCTCCGTTTCTCCTTCGGTGTTCTGGAACAATCCGTGGAAAATAAGGCCTTGGGCTTTTGTTTCGTCCAATTTTGAGAATATTTCCTGTGTAGGATTTCTGAAACCAAAAATAGCAGAAAACAGGAACTGGAACTTCGGCATGTTGTTAATAGGTTAGTCCCGGAAAATGCATAAAAGTGATATATAATGCATATAAAACATGTAAGTATTGTCATAAAACTAGCATGGAACATAATAAATTATAGATACGTTGGAGACGTATCAAGCATCCCCAAGCTTAGTTCCTACTCGCCCTCGAGTAGGTAAACGATAAAAAGAATAATTTCGAAGTGACATGCTACCAACATAATCTTGATCAATACTATTGTAAAGCATATGAGATGAATGAAGTGACTCAAAGCAATGGTCTATAGTTTGCTAACAAGAAGATAATGACTAAACAACTGAATCATATAGCAAAAGCTTTTCATGAATAGTACTTTCAAGACAAGCATCAAAAAGTCTTGCATAAGAGTTAACTCATAAAGCAATAGATTCTTAATAGAAGGTTTTGAAGCAACACAAAGGAAGATTTAAGTTTCAGCGAGTTGCTTTCAACTTTCAACATGTATATCTCATGGATAATTGTCAACACAAAGTAATATGATGAATGCAAATAAGCAAGTATGTAAGAATCGAGTGCACACGGTTGACACAAGTGTTTGCTTCTAAGATAGAAAGAAGTAGGTAAACTGACTCAACATAAAGTAAAAGAAAGGCCCTTCGCGAGAGGAAGCGGGGATTACTCATGTGCTAGAGCTTTTTATTTTGAAAACATGGAAACAATTGTGTCAACGGTAGTAATAATTCATATGTGTTATGCATAAAACCTCCTATAAGTTGCAAGCCTCATGCATCGAATACCAATAGTGCCAGCACCTTGTCCTAATTAGCTTGGATTTCCATGGATTATCATTGCATTACATATGTTTCAACCAAGTGTCACAAAGGGGTACCTCTATGCCACCTGTACAAAGGTCCAAGGAGATAAATCGCATTTGATTTCCCGATTTTGATAGATCTCAACTTAAGGACATCCATACCGGGACAACATAGAAAACTGATAATGGACTCCTCTTTAATGCTTTAAGCATTCAACAACAGATAATATTCTCATAAGAGATTGAGGATTAATGTCCAAACTGAAACTTCCACCATGATGCATGGCTTTGGTTGGTGGCCCAATGTTCTTCTCTAACAATATGCATACTCAAACCATTTAATCATGAGAAATCTCCCTTACTTCAGACAAGACGAACATGCATAGCAACTCACATGATATTCAACAAAGGTGTAAAAAGTTGATGGCGTCCCCAGAAACATGGTTACCGCTCAACAAGCAACTTATAAGAACTAAGATACATAAGCAACATATTCATTACCACACTAGTTTTTAGGCTACTTTCCCATGAGCTATGTATTGCAAAGACAAGGAATGAAAATTTTAAAGGTAGCACGCAAGCAATTTACTTTGGAATGACAAAAAAATACCACATAGTAGGTAGTTATGGTGGACACAAATAGCGTAAGTTTTGGCTCAAGGTTTTGGATGCACGAGAAGCATTCCCTCTCAGTACAAGGCTTTGGCTAGCAAGGTTGTTTGAAGCAAACACAAGTATGAACCGGTACAGCAAAACTTACATAAGAACATATTGCAAGCATTATAAGACTCTACACTGTCTTCCTTGTGAAAAAGCGAAGCGTGTCTCTCTCCCACACAATGAATGCTAGGATCCGATTTTATTCAAACATAAACAAAAATAAAAACAAACAGACGCTCCAAGTAAAGCACATAAGATGTGACGGAATAAAAATATAGTTTCACTAGAGGTGACCTGATAAGTTGTTGATGAAGAAGGGGATAACTTGGGCATCCCCAAGCTTTGATGCTTGAGTCTTCTTGAAATATGCAGGGATGAACCACGGGGGCATCCCCAAGCTTAGAATTTTCACTCTTCTTGATCATATCATATCATCCTCCTCTCTTGATCCTTGAAAACTTCCTTCACACCAGACTCAAAGCAATCTCATTAGCGGGTTAGTGCATAATCAAAAATTCACATGTTCAGCAAGGACACAATCATTCCCAACACTTCTGGACATTAACCAAGGCTACTGAAATTTGATGGAGCAAAGAAATCCACTCAACATAGTAAAAGAGGCAATGCAAAATAAAAGGCAGAATCTGTCAAAACAGAACAGTCCGTAAAGACGAATTGTTTCGAGGCACTTAACAGGCTTAGATGAAAAAGCTCAAATTGAACGAAAGTTTCGTACATATCTGAGGATCACGCATGATTTTTTTCAGCATTTTACGAGTTTCCTACAGAGAGATCAACTCAAATTCGTGACAGGTAAAAATCTGTTTCTGCGCAGAAATCCAAATCTAGTATCAACTTTTCTATCAAAGACTTTACTTGGCACAACAACATGATAAGTGATGCGGGGTGGCCTTTGGACACCTACGCCTCAAGACCAACAAGTGCAGCCCCGACTATCATTGACGCTACACCATGGTCAAGGAGTCCCCCAAGTGGACCAACAACACAAAACCCCGCCATATATGTAAAGGTGAACTCCTTCCTCTCTATGGTCGACCTCAACACCAACTCGAATGGTATGCTACCTCATGCCTATCGTCATGGTGTCTATAGGTGCCGACATCGACAAGGACCAAGAGAGAAGGAACTCCCATGGTGCAAGGAAGAAGGAAGAAGGAAGAAGAAGAAGGAAAGAAGAGAAGAAGGAAGAGGGAGGAGGAGGCCCAGTCCGGTTGGCGCCCGGTCAACCGGACCCACGACCGGACCATCCGGTCCAGGACCCGGTCTGACCGGCCGCCAACCGGATCCGACGAGATTACCCCCCCCCAAACTGCCTAAGTTACCCACTTATGTACCTTTTCGCCATGTGTCGTCTTGGGTGCCTATATATAGACCCAGGACGCCCCCCTTACCTCCTTAGACAAGATTTAGGCTTAGGGATGACTTTGAGCTTTGTCTCCCTAGGGTTTCATCCCCTTTGTATCCAAGGCAACCCTTGATGGATGTATGGATTTGTGAGTGTGAGATTCTAGTGCTACCCACTCTCTCTCCCACTCCTTGATTCATCTCCCTCACCGATCTCTCACTCCGGGATTCTACTTCGCGCTCTCCCTCTCTCCCCCCTTGGATTTCGGGTCAACCGCAAGATCGGGCCACAAACGAGGTCTTGGACCTCATCATATGGTATCAGCAGCCTTTGGTTTCCGCGGATTTGACCCTCCACCCACCCAATTTCGTCTCTAAAAAAATTTCCCCAAAAATCCCCAAAAATAGCCCTAAATTGCCTTTTGACGGATCTGCGATTTCGTTGCGTTTTGAGTGGTTTTGGTCGATGGATTCGATGTTGTTGTGCTTGATCTACTATTTCCCCAACTTTTAGCCTCCAATTCCATCGTTTCCCTTCGATTTGGTCGATTTGGTTTGGTTTGGGGAAGAACAGGAGAGAGAAACCGCGAATCCCGGTTGAGAATCCGGTCAACCGGCCCCCAGACCGGACCGTCCGGCGCAGAACCCGGCCGACCGGTCGCCAACCGGACAACCCGGTCCCCAATCCGGTCCAACCGGCCCCAGACCGGGCGCAGCTCCGCGCCCTCCTTCGAGCTCGTCTTCGGCTACCACCACCGCCACCACCACCGCCATCATCGCAAGTTGTGTGTTCATCACCGCCTAACATCTTAGGTATAACTTGCTCCCCACCTTGTAACCCCTCTTCTTTTGCGATCTATCCTATCGAGCATTGCTTATCGAGTGTTGCGAGACATTGCACGTGGCCCCGATTGTGAGGTGTGTGTGTAGTGTGGAGTCAAGCTTCTAAGCAAAACTCGTGTGGCAAGATAGCAAAAGCGAGCTAACGCTAACATAGAGCGTGAAAAAGAAAGAAAAGCACAAAAAGAGTGCAAGTGCCATCATACATACAAAAGTGTACAAAGTGTCACCATAGATACAAAAGAGTGCAAGTGCCACCACATACAAAAGAGAAAAAGCTTTTAAGCAAAAGAGAGAAAAGAGAAGAGAGGCTACGTGTGAATCTAGTTGTCTCTCCATTTGCAACCAAAGCCTTGCCTCTCCTTGTGTTAGTGTGACACCGAGCACCCTTACGTACACTTTTCCGCTCACTTTTGGTTGCACTAACCCCGCTTATCCCGTGTGTGTGTTCCACATCTTTTCCGTGTTTATAGTGATCATCGCTTTAACATTTGAATTTTTGGATTTTATCCACACTTGACAATACACTTGATTTCGGATTTCGTCTTTTGGCTTTCCACCACACTCACCTAACACCATATTTGCTAGCTTTTGCGTGTGTCTTTGTGTGAGTACCCGATACAATTGTTCTAACTCTCGGTTTTGTTGGATCACCCCAATCTTGTCATACCACGGTAAGGTTGCGAGGTAGTGTTCTTCCACTAACATACACCATATAGATACCATCGTGCTAACATGGATAGCGAAGATGAGGATACGAAGGAGTACATGGAGCACTTCGAGGAGGATTCCTCTTCAAGCACCGCGGATGTGGAGGAACATGTGGAGCTCTACTCCGAATATAGCTCCGCAAGCATCATCGTCATGTCCGACATCGAGGAGCTCGACAACGACCATGGCTCCCCTAGCATCACCGACATCTCCGACATCGAGGAGCTCGACAACGACCATGGCTCCCCAAGCATCATCGACATGGACGACATGGTGGAGCACCACTTTGAGGACGACTTCGACGAGCTCTACATCGACAATGGCTCATCAAGCATGGACGACATGGTGGAGCAACGCCACACCTACGACATCGACACCATGGCGGAGCCTCACCTAGTCACCTACTTGGCCAATGGAGCTACATATGAAGATAGAGGACCTCCACGATGGCACCATCATATGGATCATCAAGAGCGTCCCCATCATGAGCGTCATCGACACACTTCTCCGAGCTCCACTAGGCGCCACCATGAGAGTGCTTATGCACAAGATCATCGACTTCAAGTACATCATATGGAGCATCAAGAGCGTCCACAACATGATCGTCATCGACACTCTTCTCCAAGCTCCACAAGGCGCCGCAAGCAACATGCCAAGTCGCATGAGCCATCATCTCGGCATGGCAAGGACCGTCATCGACTCACACCATCTCATGAAAGTCATCGACCACTACCACCTCATGGTCTACATCGACATACGTCACCACATGAGCTTCGCCGCCACAAGCCACTTCATGATCGCCATCGACCAACATACCCCAAGGATCTTCGACGACACTCATCAAGACATGGTGATGAAGCACGACGACGAGAGCCTCAACATGAAGGCGACAAACACCATGATAGGGTGCCTACCACTCCAAGGATGGCAAGTGCACATCGCGCATACCTTCCTCATAAGGCGACTTCCACCTCTTGTGCCACCACCACAATGGCTTCTACCTCGTCATATGCCTATGGACTCCGATGCTACAAGTGCAAGCAACAAGGCCACCCTCCACGGGAATGTCCCAATCTCCTATGTGAGGTATGCAAGGCCAAGGGTCACATAGCATGGCAATGCACATCGACGAGCACCGACATGCTCCACTTCGACGAGCTACAAGCCCAAGCCACCAAGAAGCCTACGGCCCCCACACTTCAAGATGAAGACCTCCAAGTCCAACGCAAGGATGATGTGGATCCGAGCCTAGCTCTCCACGACACCACGGCGCCACCGATGGAGGACGACTTGGGAGGCGATGGAGTTGAGATGGTTGAGCATGGGAAGTTCCCTTCAACCAAGGAGGCGCATGGAGATGAGAAAGTCGAACCTACTCCTACGTGCTTGATTGATGAGTTGGTACCAATCCCATGTGAGCATGAGAGCCACTTAGCCCACTTGAGCGAGAGTGATAGTGAGTTGAGTGACTTCCACCACATATGTGAGTTTGAGTGCTTACATTTGGAGGACATGAGTGATACACAAAGTGAGTTGAGAGAGGTAGATGATAGGTCCATGGAGGACATCCCATTTGCTAACACATTAACCTCTCCCTCGTTTGTGTCTTCTTATGTTGCACTAGGTTCCTCGGAGGATGAGTTCCCGATCATGGAGACGATGTACATGGTGCATGAAGATGATGATATCTCACCATGCTTGCTCCAAGATGGACATGTCGACCACATGTATCCTCCTACTTCCACAACACCTACTTAAAATGAGTCGGCCTCCAAAGGTAACAACATAGGTGTTGATGATGCCATGATCCCACTAGTGGACATGATGACTTATGAGTGCATGCATGCTCTTGATGATACATTTGCTACGTCACATGCTACTTTCATTTTCCCATGCGATACTTTGCTTGATAACATTGTTGATCATGTGGAAGTGAATGTTTGTGATACCATGACCATGCCATGCTATGAGAGCTTCAATTTTTCCACCATTCCTTGCAATATGTCGACCACTTGCTCTTTACCATGTATTGCTTGCAATGATAATGACAAGGATGACATTAGCTTCCGCATGCTTTGCTCCAAATGTTTACACTCTTCCACGATCCTTGCATCCAAGATTGCGAACAATTGCTCTTTCTTATGCTTGGTATGCAAGAATGCTTATTTCATTGTCCACGAGATGGCCCCCATAGCCTTCTCACTTTTTGATGATCATGAGTTACCACATGCCACGAATGCACCTTCATGCCATATGCACTATCTCCATGCATTTCATAATATCTTGCTTGACACTAATGGTGATGTGCACAAGACTTGGACCATCATGATGGATGATGTGTTCATCTACCATGCACACACGCTCTTTGTCTTGTTTATTCCATGTGTAGGTACACGGACGACCACTTCCACCGCTACGGAGCATGAGCTCACGAAACGCGCAATTGAGAGCTACCCCATCAAGGACCTAACCCGCGGGAACCACACCAAAGGGTATGTTCCCACAAGCCTTCACCCTCATGTGTTTCCGACTTGCCTTGTCGAGTTTCCGGTTTGGTCCAACTCCTCTTCACCCCTTTTGCCTCTTATGCAACATATCTTGAAACATCTTGTTGGCACAATGATTGTTGTATGCCTTGATGTTATCATCATACACTCCGAGAATCTCAAGGACCATGTCATACATGTGAGAGACACCTTATGCATCTTGTGCCACATGTCACACAAAAAGTTGCTCTTCTTTGGATTTCTCATTTCATCTTTGGCAATTACAATGGATTCTTTCACACTTGAGGACATTCATACTAGGCTCAAGCCAACCATACTCTCCCAAGTTCGAAGTCTCCATCGCTTTGCCATTGCACATAACAATTTTGCCCCAAATTTTGCCGCTGACACTTGCCTTTTGTTTGTTCCACTTGTTTGGGACAAAGCTACACCACACATTTTTGACACCTTACAACTCTTACATGCACAAATTTTTGCCCTACCACATTTTGGATACATCCACACTCTTTTGGTTCCCATTTTTGCCAAATGCCTCTTGGAGAAACGACTTGATGCTTCGTATTTGCTTAAGAGCCTCTTGTTCGCCGATCACAAAATTGGCATCCACAAGTTTTCTATTTGCAAGTTTTTTTCCCCCAAGTTCTTCTTCGACCGCGACTTTATCCCTCTACCACAACATGGGAGAACCGTCATGGACTACATCATCGATGAGGAGGAACAAGAGTCGAGGACGACTCTTCCCCAAGGGGGGGGAGATGATGCGGGGTGGCCTTTGGACACCTACGCCTCAAGACCAACAAGTGCAGCCCCGACTATCATCGACGCTACACCATGGCCAAGGAGTCCCCCAAGTGGACCAACAACACAAAACCCCGCCATATATGTAAAGGTGAACTCCTTCCTCTCTATGGTCGACCTCAACACCAACTCGAATGGTATGCTACCTCATGCCTATCGTCATGGTGTCTATAGGTGCCGACATCGACAAGGACCAAGAGAGAAGGAACTCCCATGGTGCAAGGAAGAAGGAAGAAGGAAGAATAAGAAGGAAAGAAGAGAAGAAGGAAGAGGGAGGAGGAGGCCCAGTCCGGTTGGCGCCCGATCAACCGGACCCACGACCAGACCATCCGGTCCAGGACCCGGTTTGACCGGCCGCCAACCGGATCCGACGAGATTACCCCCCAAACTGCCTAAGTTACCCACTTATGTACCTTTTCGCCATGTGTCGTCTTGGGTGCCTATATATAGACCCAGGACGCCCCCTTACCTCCTTAGACAAGATTTAGGCTTAGAGATGACTTTGAGCTTTGTCTCCCTAGGGTTTCATCCCCTTGGTATCCAAGGCAACCCTTGATGGATGTATGGACTTGTGAGTGTGAGATTCTAGTGCTACCCACTCTCTCTCCCACTCCTTGATTCATCTCCCTCACCGATCTCTCACTCCGGGATTCTACTTCGCGCTCTCCCTCTCTCCCCCCTTGGATTTCGGGTCAACCGCAAGATCGGGCCACAAACGGGGTCTTAGCCCGACCTACGGTCTTCGCTTCATCATGTGCTTCAACGACAAGAACCACACTCAAGGCCGAGGTCACGGAGGCATGGAAGAGAAGAAGGAAGAAGAGCGTCTGATCGCCTAGGAGAGAAGGCGACTGCCACAAGTCAATTCGGGCCAAGGCCCATGTATCCCCTTGTATGCCTAAACTACCCCTCCTTAGTGGCTCCCTATATATAGGCTCCCACCTCCCCCTTCATTAGGTAGACATAACTTGAGTGAGAACTTGGCTTATGCCTCCACCATCCCTCCGGGATTAGGGAAACCCCCTCCTCTCTTAGACACAAATCTATTAGTTGTATCAAGGCACTCCTTATATGATTTATCTTTCGCACTTGTGATTCTACCGCGGTCTCTCACACGTGTGACTCCATAGATCGTATATCGGTCTTTCTCTCGGGGATTCTACCTCGTGTCTCTCCTTGAGGGATTCTATCGTGATAGTGGTTCGGGCTATCGGGAGTAAACCGTAATTGTATCGGGTTGTGTTGCGTGCGTTCGCGTGTGTTCATCGTGTTCTTCGTCGTGTTCTTCGTGTTCTTCCTCTCCCCGCCTTTCCCTCGGTCAATTCGTGAGATCGGGCAACCCACGTGGCCTTAGGCCGCATCATATGGTATCAGAGCAAAGGTTGCCACGAATTTGACCCTCGAATCTCTCCAATTTCGCCCAAAAAAATTCCCAAAAAATTGCCCCAAAAAATAGCTCGAAATTTGATCTGCGAATTTGTTGCGTTTTGATCCACTAGATTGATGTCTTTGCTGCTGATCTATGTTTTCTCCATCTTTTCTTGACCAATTTCATCCATTTCTGTTCGGATCTGAGGAGTTTTGGTCTGTTTTCCTCAAGAACAGCAAGAACAGGCTCCCGATTTTGGGTCAACGCCCGCGCTGCACGACCTCCTTCTCCTTCCGCGGGGCTCGATCCCCATCCACCTCGCCACACGCTGCTGTTTTTCGATTCCACAGAGCTGCCTCGCCGCCGGGACCAACCGCTTGCCTTGCAGCTCCATCAACCGCGCCGCCCATAGCCACCACCAGCTAACACAGCGCCCGCCGCTTGCTTCTGCCGCACCGCGCCAAACACCTGCGCCGCTCGCTCGCCTCACTGCGTGCCGCGCTGCTCGCTCCGACCCACAGCAGCACGCCCGCCCCTGTTTTCCTCTGGCCGGCCGCCATCCAAGCGCCGCACGCGCTGGCCCAGCTTGCTCCCGCAACGCGCCCTCCCGCATCGCTGCAAAACCACCGTGCCTCCGCTCGATTTCCGTGCAACCACCCGGTGCAGGGCAGCTCGCCTGGCCGCTAGGCCCCGCCCAGCCCCGCCGCCTAGCCTCGCGTAGCGCCCCACCACCCAGGCCACCACTTCCTCCGCCCCGCCTCCTTCGCGCCGCACGCGCTGCTCCGCTCGCCTGCTTCCGCGCCAAGCCGCCTCAGGCAGAAATCCATCAGCACGCGCGCACAGAATTCGGCGCACCCGGTTGAAACCGGAGCCAAACCGGTCGCCAACCGGGAAAATCCCTCGGACCGGTGCGAAACCGGGCGGCAACCGGATGGTCCGGCCCCAGACCCGGTCAAACCGGTCGCCAACCGGATTTTCGCAATTTTGACTCCACTTTTGCCCCAAATTTTGACAACTTTCCGGAGCCTGTTTGACTCCAAATTTTAACAGCATCCCCCAAATACTCCACATAGCCCATCTCTAATTTTTGACGATTTTTGGAGCCCAACTTTTGACCGCTCGTTTTGATCCAACTTTTCGGGCATTGACTTAATTTGCTCGGTTTCCGATTTGGAGTGCATCGGTCGTCTATTCACTTCCGCGCCTACATCAACATCGCGACGACACCGTTGGCACCCCGGATTCCAGCGCATCTTCTACACCATCGTCATCACCATCATCGCAAGTTCGTGTGCTTGACAGCGCCTAACGTCAATAGGTATAACTTGCCCCCTCACCCCTTGTAGCCCCGTTTCCTCCTTTGCGTATCTATCCCATTGAGAGTGGCTTTCCGAGTGTTGCGAAGTATTGCACAAGTGTCACGACCGTGAGAGGGTTTGTGTGTGTGCGTTGTGTTGAGCGAAGATCCGAAGCAAGCTCGGTGAGAAAGATACACAAAAGAAGAAAAAGTGTGACATAGAGAAAAAGAAAGCTTCTAAGCATAGAAAAAAAAGAGAAAAAAGAAAAAGAAATAGAAAAAAGTGTGTGTGCCACCGATACAAAGGAGTCCAAAGCTTCTAAGCGCAAAGAGAGAAAGAGAAGAGTGACATTTGTGCAAATCTTGTTGCTTCCCTCTTATGCAACCGAGCTACCGTCTCTCTTGTGTTGGCGTGACACCGAGCTTATAGTCTTCGTTAGGACCATCTTTGTTACTTGCTCACTTCCTTGGTCGCGCTAACCCCATTGTTCTTCTTGTGTGTGTTTCCGTGTTTCCTTGACATAGATCACCACTTTTGAAATTTGACTTTGGATCTTACCCACATTTGACAATAGACTTTTCCGTTGATCTTTTTCATTTTCTATCCACCCCTTACCCACCACATATAGTGTTTCTTAGCCTTTTGCGTGTGCTTTGAGTGTGTGTGTGAGTAACCCCGATACTTTTCGACTTTGCTCTTGACTTGAACCATTTTTTCGATACTTTCTTGAAAGGTGGGATACTTGTGTAGTTTTCCTTCCACCATACATATACACCTATCCTAGTGAGATATACATGATGACCCCACAAGAGCAAGCCGAGATGAGAGCATACTTCGACGAGCTAGATGCTCGAGAAGCCAAGATGACACAAAAAGATAAAGCCGAGTGCAACGCATACTTCAAACACCTTGAGAGCAAGAGAGATACACACCATGAGTCGAGTGAGGATGTTTCGATTTCTAACAACTTATCCTCTACTCCTCTTGTGTTGTCTTCCTCTTTGCTAGGTTGCTCGGACATCGACGACGCCATTGCCATGGAGATGAGGGACTCCACTATATGTGAGATGAGCGACTCCACTATATGTGAGATGAGTGACTCCACTATATGTGAGCTTGATGAGTGCCTCCACTTCGAGAGCATGAGTGATACACCGAGTGAGATGAGAGTGGTAGTTGATAGGTCATGTGAGGCCATTTCGAATTCTAACAACTTACCCTCTATCGCTAGTGTGTTTCCTTGTGTCTTATTAGGTCCCATGGATGACAAGACGCCGATCATGGAGAATATGTACATGGTGCATGAAGATGATGATATCACACCATGCTTACTTGAAGATGAACATGGAGGCCACATCGAGCCTACCCCTTCCACAACACCTACCTCATATGAGTGGGACTACAAAGGTACCTATATGGGTGTTGATGATGCCATGATCCCACTAGTGGACATGATGATTTGTGAGTGCTTGCATGAGTTGGATGATCCTATTGCTATGTCATATGCTTGTTTCACTTTCCCTTGTGATACTTGTGATACCAACATTGTTGATCATGTGGACTTGATTGCTTGTGCTAACATGACCATGCCATGCTATGAGTGTTTCAATATATCTCCCATTGCATGTAACTTGTCGAACAATTTCTCTTTCCCATGTGTTGATTGCAATGAGGACATCGATGCTTGTGTTGTGACAACCTTGATGAACAATTGCTCTTTCCCTAGGTTTGTTGACAACCATGATAAAATTTTGAACATGTTTTGTACTACATGCTTGCAATATTCTCCCATTAGTGCAACCAAAATGTTGAATACTTTCTCTTTCCAATGCTTGGTTTGCAATGATGTTAATATGCTTGTGAATGAGATTGCCCCCATAGCTCTCTCACATTTTGGAGACTTTGCATATATCCATGTTGAGCATGTTCCCATGTTTTCCCCGCATATCTCCGATAAGGAGAGGTTGCTACAGTAGTAACAACTTCCAAGACACAACAAAACAGTAGCAAAATAAAAACATGGGTCATCTCCCAAGAAGTGCTTTCTTTATAGCCATTAAGATGGGCTCAGTAATTTTAATGATGCTCGCGCAAGGAATAAGAGTTGAAGCAAAAGAGAGCATCAAAAGCAAATAAGAAACACTTTTAAGTCTAACCCACTTCCTATGAAAAGGAATCTTGTAAATAAACAAGTCATGTAAGCATAATGCAATAAGCATAGGAAAACAAGACAAGCGCAACTTCAAGATTTTAAGCAAAAAGAGAGGTGTTTTAGTAACATGAAAATCCCTACAACCATATTGTCCTCTCTCATAAAGATTTTCAGTAGCATCATGAACAAACTCAACAATATAACTATCACATGAAACATTCTTATCATGAGCTACATGCATAAAATTATTACTCTCCACATAAGCATAGTCATTACTATTAATTGTAGTGGGAGCAAACTGATACGTCCCCGACGTATCCATAATTTCTGTCGTTCCATGCTTGTTTTATGACAATACTTACATGTTTTGCTTGCACTTTATGATGATTTCATGCATTTTCCGGAACTAACCTATTAACAAGATGCCACGAGTGCCGGTTCTCGTTTTCTGCTGTTTTTGGTTCCGGAAAGGCTGTTCGGGCAATATTCTCGGAATTGGACGAAATCAACGCCAAACCTCCTATTTTTCCCGGAAGGCTCCAGAACACCGAAGAAGAGTCGGAGAGGGGCCAGAGGGCCACCACACCCTAAGGCGGCGCGGCCAAGCCTGGGCCCGCGCCAGCCTAGGGTGAGGCGCCCCCAGGTGCCCCCCTGCGCCGCCTCTTCGCCTATAAAACCCCTTTCGACCTAAAAACACCGTACCACTTGACGAAACTCCAGAAAGACTCCAGGGGCGCCGCCACCATCGCGAAACTCCAATTCGGGGGACAGAACTCTCTGTTCCGGCACCCTGCCGGGACGGGGAAGTGCCCCCGGAAGCCATCTCCATCAACGCCACCGCCTCCATCATGCTCCGTGAGTAGTTCCCCCATGGACTACGGGTTCTAGCTGTAGCTAGTTGGTATTCTCTCCCCCATGTACTTCAATACAATGATCTCATGAGCTGCCTTACATGATTGAGATTCATCTTATGTAATCGGTGTTGTGTTTGTCGGGATCCGATGGATTGTTACGTTATGATTGTCTATCTACAAAGTTTATGAAGTTATTGTTGCTGCAATCTTGTTGTGTTTAATGCTTGTCACTAGGGCCCGAGTGGCATGATCTTAGATTTGAGCTCTATACTTATTGCTTAGATTGTATCTACAAGTTGTATGCACATGTCTATGTCCGGAACCAAAGGCCCCAAAGTGACAGAAATTGGGACAACTGGAGGGAAAGGCTTAGATATGAGGATCACATGTTTTCACCGAGTGTTAATGCTTTGCTCCGGTGCTCTATTAAAAGGAGTACCTTAATTTCCAGTAGATTCCCTTGAGGCCCGGCTGCCACCGGCTGGTAGGACAAAAGATGTTGTGCAAGTTTCTCATTGCGAGCACGTACGACTATATATGGAAAACATGCCTACATGATTAATGATCTTGATATTCTGTCTTAATGCTATTTCAATCCTATCAATTGCCCGATCGTAATTTGTTCACCCAACACTTGTTATTGGAGAGTTGCCACTAGTGTAGATAGCTGGGAACCCCGGTCCATCTTTCATCATTATATACTCGTTCTACATGTCATTGGAAGTAGTATCAACTATTTTCTCGGTGCCATTGCTCTCATATTACTATTACTCGTCTGTCGTGTTACTATTACTACTGCTCTCATATCACTGCTACTTTCACATCACCCATGTTACTAGTGCTTTTCCAGGTGCAGCTGAATTGACGACTCAGTTGTTAAGGCTTATAAGTATTCTTTACCTCCCCTTGTGTCGAATCAATAAATTGGGTTTTACTACCCGCGAAGACTGCTGCGATCCCCTATACTTGTGGGTTATCACAAACTCAATAAGATAATTATCATTATTATTCTCATCACCATAATCATCATATATAGGAGGCATATTGTAATCATAATTAATTTTCTCCTCAATAGTAGGTGGACTGAAAATATGATAGTCATCATTGTAATCATCATATATAGGAGGTAAAGTATCATCAAAGTAAATTTTCTCCTCCATGCTTGGGGGACTAAAAATATCATGCTCATCAAAACCAGCTTCCCCAAGCTTAGAACTTTCTATATCATTATGGAAAGAAACATGGATAGTACTAATACTATGGCAATTATTAACATCATCATTTTCCGAATTAGTGTCCCCAGAGATCTTCAATATCAAAAGTAGTGTGCTCTTCCAAATCATGATCACTAATATAGGTAAAGGGCATAGGAAGATCATTGTACTCAGATTCATTATCATAATAATCATTAGGAGCAACATACTTACGGTTACCTATTGTTATCTCATACACGCGGGGATATGCCGTTACCTCTTTCTTTTTATTCCCCCTCTTCTTCCTCTTCTTCGTTCCCTTCTTCTTCTTCTTTTCCTTCTCCTTGTTCCCTTCTTTAGGAGGAAGAGGCTTGAAGGGAGGCTTCTCCACATAACCTGATTTATTTCCAGAAACCATAGAAGAAACTTGGGAGGATTCCTCCTTTTCATTAATAAGTTCGAAACACACAGCGGTCCTATCATATTTTGGCAAAGTGTCTTCTTCTAAAATATTTTGTATGTAAGAATTTGTGTGGCAATTATCAATGCAATAAGAAAGACACCCATGCAGGACACTATTAATATCAAGAGCACTCATATCCACCAAAGAAGTTTTTCTCAATAACTCTTCACACCCCAAAAATAAAGTAAGTTCATCATGCTGATTAGGAGTAATTTCATCATCACAATACAAATTTCCAGCACTCATAAGGTTCGAATTATCATTGGAGGAGCATTGAAAATTAAAATGACCCACTCTATGGCAAAGTTCACAAATAAAAGGATAGAGGGCACAAACTTTTTCACCAAGATCATCTAGAGCCCTAGACCACTTTCTAGTTTTTTCATTCCGGTGATGGATACAATATTTTTCTTCAATTTTATTCTTTTCACAAGGTCTATGAACTCCACAAAAATTAACATGCTTATAGGAAATAGCATTTTCAGAAGTTTGAGCATGTTTATTGAAATCATTAACAACAATTTCATTTTCCATGCAAGTGTCTTTAAAAGGTTCATGATACATGTCATGGGCGGGCACACATGGTATCATGGGTATTCAGCTGAATACCCTTTTTTTTTTGCAACAACAATTGAACCCGGTGGTAGAGTGTTGCGGTCAGAAACCCACCGGCGGGCAGCGACGGGCAACACCGTAGAGCCGGGAATCTCCCAGGACTGCGGCTGGCCCTGGTCCCTTCGAGCGACGGCCTGCAAAGCCTTCGGCACGCACGTCCGATGCTGATGCAAGGGCGTGCCACCTGACCTATACCTGGTCAGGAAGGTGTTGGATGATGCCTCGCTTAGTTTCCTGCATGAAATACACGTAAACGTTAAATACGAGCCTCGATCGGCTCTCAGGTTGTCCTGTGAATCGGCTCAAAGAGCCGATCCACCCATGATGCGTACGAGGTGTACGATCAGATGGTGGTCCTGCTTGATCAAGATGAAGCTAAAACGATCTACTACGATTTGGGGTTTTCACCGCATAATCGGAACATCCTACTCGTGATCGAGCCTGGCGGCCACGCACGGCGATCGTAAACCGACCCTAGACAAGGCCTAAAAACCAACACGAAGTTGATCCTCGGAACATCCTGTCTAGGGCTAGCAAACTACACCCTACGCGCCACTTGGATCCTTCGACCCGTTTGTAAGGCCTAACAATGCAGATATTAAACTAATCCTTGCAGAACAAGGAGCAATCATGACGGATCGGATCTACTAGACAATGATCAAGCGGGGTGCCGCCCTTACACCCAAGATAGGTGTAAGGGCGGCTAGATGCCTAAGGGTTGCACGACGATAGCATATGATATGATGAACAATGCTAACCCTAAAACATCTATGATAACTACGTTGCTCGCCATCAAAAAGGCTTCAGTACGAGCAACACATGAACGACGAATAAACGTGTGCTGCCTAGATCAGCATGGTGCTTACCCGGAAGAAACCCTCGAGACGGGGGAGTTGGCGATGCGCCGAGATTGGTTTGTGGTGGACGTGATTGTTGTTTATTTCATAAACCCTAGATACATATTTATAGTCCGGGGGACTTTCTAATTCAGGCGTGCACCTAACCGTGCACGGGTTAAACTCCAACTTCTAAACTCGGATGCGATCTACTATAATACAGATACACGGGCAATCTAGCCCAAACTTTGTATACAAGGCCGATTCATGTATTTCTTCTAAGTATATTCTTCAAGCCCATCTCCAATCGCGGCCCACCTCTGATCCGGTCAAATTCTGGTGATAACACATGCCCCCATGGTTTTGGAAATGACATTTCCAAAATCATTATGCTTTTCCTTCGTCGGGTCATGTCGTGGCAGAGCAAAACCGTCGCAGTATTTTTCATCATGACGACTTGCCTTCCCAACCTCTCTGCACGATTTGACAGTTTTGGCACCACATCCTCGAAAACTGCTCGAACATTAAACCTCCACTCCATCTCCTTTTATTTAACCGCATCGAACAGTTCCCCTCTTCATCCCCTTCGCATTATCACTCCAAAAGCCCTCCTGCGCCACCATGTCTTCTTCTTCCTCCGCCTCATTGGGACTTTCCATCGAGTCCTCCTCCTCCCGCGAGCCGACGCCAGAACGGGACCCACAGGAGGTCCATGCGGCCAACATCCGCCGCGCCATAGAAGCCGGGGAAGAGTCTAGCCATGACTTCTCCGTCTGGTCCGAGGACGACAAGTCCTCGACGGACGGGGAGAGCGACCTCCGCTTCCTTGCCGACGGGGAATCGGAGGAGGAGAGCGATGATGATCGCTTCTCCTGGGACGACTTCACCTCCTCCGAGGAGGCGAAGGAGGAGGAGGAGGAGGACGACGACGACAGCTCCTCCGACGAGCCGCCGGCCAAGCGCTTCTGCCCCTGGCCGGGGAACCTCAGCGACTTCGACAGCGACGACGACGATGCTGACGAGGAGGACGAGGACAACGAGGGTCCTGCCGGCGGTCGCTACAGCAGCGACGACGAGTCCGCCGGGAGTAGCGCCGACAGCGGCGACGACGGCGACGACGAGGGCAGCGGCGGCCCGTAGATAGGACCCTTAGCATAGGATCAGTAGTAGTAGACGGGGCAATGTATCCCCTTAGTACTTCCTTTTGAGAGCAATCAGCTCTTTATGTAAGAAATCTCGTTTATCAATAAAGAATTTCCCCAATTTGATTTTGCCGATTTCCTTCATGCTAATTTAGCCGATTTCCCCTCATACTGATTCTGCCGATCGTCACTTAGCCAATGCTCAATGAGCCGATGGCCACGCATCGGTCCCTTGTAATCCGCTCTTCATCTTTTTGACTACGGAGTGATCGTGAACTTGGTCAATGCTCAATAAGCCTGATGTCAACGCATCAATCCCTCACGATCTATCCTTCATCTTTTCGACCGACGACTTTGAGCTCTGGTGGACAATGTGGAAGACCAATGCCTTCGAGAGAGTCCTAGCACCGCTGCTGAAACGACTTGACGCTGAAGCCGATACTTCTGCAGAACAGATATCACCTGCTCTGTTCCTTTGCAGCAACCAGATAGCCTAGAGCCAACTCCCTATCGGTGATGATGGATCCCTCTTTTGCAAGAACTCGCCGCCTTTGAAAGAGATTGCGACGCGGGACCAGCCGATGACTCTCCAATCGGCTTCTGAAAACAGAGCATCTACCAGGTCAGCTGCCCCCCGAGTCTCAGTCAAGGCGAAACAGAGACGAGGACACGCAATTCAGACAAATGGACCTGAGCTCGATCATATCTGAGAAAGCTACCATGCAGAGCCAGCCAGAGCCGATCACCCCTCTTGCGTTGAAAGTCGATACTGCAGATGGTCACCGGCAGCTTTAGAAACCAAAACTCCTCTGACAAAGAGTTGGAGGTCCTCGTGTCTTGAACACGCAACTGGTAGATCCTGTGTCGTTGTGCTAGAGTCGATGGCTATGCATCGGCTTTGTTCCTCATGAGAATTTTTTTATTTTACGGGCCGATTTTTCCTATCGGCCCCCAATGTTTCACTGCATATGTGTATCGCACATGTTCATCTGATTAGGTGCCCCCCGAGCCGATTCTGCCAGGTAACTGTTGATATCGGCTCTATGGTTAGCCAAGGCACTATATGTGAACGTCGGCTCTGTTAGGACCAGCGTGGACTTCTTCCAACTCATCAGCCGACGCAAACCCATTGCCCATTAGATCGTCGTTGAACTCAGGCAGAATGTATGGTGAAGATAATTTTGGCCGATTGCTGGAATCGGCCTCCATGTTGCTTGCTCAATGAAGGTTTTGCAATGTTCCTCAATAGATCCTTGGGGCCGATCACATGGATCGGCATCGCCACGTTTGTCCATAGATCTTGCTCTTGTTACACGGTCAGGCCGGTGGATAAAACCAGCCTAACCCCGTCCTTTGTCACATCGATGCGCTCGCAGTCGTCCAAATTGATGCTCGAGAGTGGCTCTTGGCCTGATGTCTCCCAAACGTTCATGCCAGCCGTTGAAATCTCGGCTGAATCATCTGCGTGGACGACTTCTACTTCATCTCCATCCCACTGTATTAGGCATTGGTGCATCATGGATGGAATGCAACAGTTCGCGTGGATCCAATCTCTCCCTAGTAAGACAGCGTAAGTGCTCTTGCTGTCGACAATAAAGAACGTCGTAGGGACGGTTTTCCTTCCTACGGTCAGATCCACGTTTAGAACACCTTGTGCGTCAGATGCTTGGCCGTTGAAATCGCTCAGAGTCACATTGGTCTTGATCAGATCCGAGCTAGAGCGTCCCAACCGACGTAGCATGGAGTATGGCATAATGTTGACTGCCGCTCCGGTGTCCATCAACATCTTGTTGACATGCTGCCCATTGATGTAGCCTCGCAAGTACAGGGCCTTCAGATGCCTGTAGCTTCTTTCTCGTGGCTTCTCAAAGATGACCGGCCGTGGGCCGCAGTCAAGTTGTGCCACAGGTGCTTCGTCTAATCCTGGAGCACTAAACTCCGTTGGAAGGATGAACACCATGTTTGTGCCAGCCGATGTCTCATCATCGGCTTTCTTTTGTATAGGGCGCCACTCTTTCCTTTGTGGCCGACCTTCTTCGTCCAGGGTTCGCTGAATTTTAGCGGCCAGATCAGGCCGCGCCTTCCTCAACGTGTGCAGGTATAACCTTTCGGCTTCCTCCAACCCACGTAGTCGCTGAACCCTTCGCTTCTGGGAACGGCTGAGCCCATCAGGGCACCACCTTGACCGATGATACTTGTCTTCTTCTTCATCATCGTCCTCTAGTTCCTCGGGATCTTCCATCCGAGCGGACTCAGCATTCTTGTTCCGAGGCGGGAGAGGCCCTAGACGTTTGAACACGGACACGTTAGCTGCATCCTTCTTCTTTTGTTTACATTCTGGGCAGTTGCCGATTGTAGGCAATCGGCTCATTCCTGAATCCCAGCAGTGTCTGAAGAAGGGGCAGTCCCAGTGCCTGTCCACGTCGTCTTGTTCTCTCGACTTTTCCTTGGCGTGGCGCTCATATCGCTCCTCGTCGCGATCATGCCGACGGTGTCTCCTGGCGTCCCTAGCCAGACGATCTCTTTCATCATCGTCGTTGTATCGCCGGCGTTGGTCGTATTGACCCACATACTTGTTGAGGAGGTGATCGGAGAGAGGTCGTTGATATCTTACGTTCCTCACTTCTCCCTCTGTGATGTAGCGCTTGCCATCGTGACGGAGCTGATCGCGTGGAGCGGCTTCCTCTGTGTCCTTGCTATGAGAGCAGCTGCCCTCATCTCCGTCCTTACCAGAGTGGTGCCCAGGTCCTACCATGTTGATATCGCACGAGAATCCTGGCTGGCACCCTCCATGGTAAGTACACTCCACCATGTTAACGGCGGGGAAGGGGTGTGTATCGACCTTCATGGCGTACTGGCTGAAAATTAGCCGCCCTTGTTCTATCGCCATTTGGACCTGCTGGCGCCACACCCTGCAGTCGTTGGTGGCGTGGGTGAACGTGTTATGCCACTTGCAGTATGGCTTTCCGTTCAGCTCCTGCACCGTGGGGATGTTGTGGCCTTCGGGTAACTTTAGCTGCTTCTCCTTGAGTAAGAGGTCGAAAATCTGCTCAGCTTTGGTCACGTCGAAGTCAAACCCTTTTGGAGGACCTTGTGGCTTAACCCATTTACGGGACACGGGGCTTGCCCCCGAGTCCATTCAGCCATTGCTACCTCTTGATCTCCCGCAGCACCTTCATCTTCATCCGCCTCAACCAGGACCACCGCACGCTTGAATTTATCCTGGTAAACATCCGGGTGGCGCTGTTCATATGCTGGCGAGCTTCTGCACCATGTGCGCCAGTGAAGGGTAGTCTGCTTGGGAGGCCACGTCCTTGATCGATGATGAGAGACCCACCACCGCCAACTCGACTGCTTCTTTTTCACTCACATGAACCGAATAACATCGGTTCCTAATGGTCCTGAAGCGCTGGACGTATTCTGCCACTGTTTCCCGCGCTTCAGTCGTACTTGTGCTAGATCGGCAATGCCAGCCTCGGAAGCCTCTGAGTGATACTGTATGTGGAACTGCTCTTCCAACTGCTTCCAAGTCCGGATTGAGTCTGGTGGCAGCGATGTGTACCACCCGAAAGCCGATCATGTGAGGGACTGTGCGAAGAACCTCACGCGCAGCTCGTCTGATGCTGAGATCGTGCCCAGCTGTGCCAAATATCGGCTCACATGCTCGATGGAGCTGGAACCATCTGATCCATTAAACTTGGTGAAATCAGGGAGCCGATATTTGGGTGGTAGCGGGATCAACTCGTACTGATTGGGGTACGGCTTGGAATAGCCGATTGTCCTCCTTTTCGGCATCATGCCGAACTGGTCTTTCAGAATTGTACAAATCTGATCCGCGGTGATGGCTGCAGGCGTCGAACTCTGAAGATTCGCCGGGGTGGTATACTTAGCCAGCCATGCTTGCTTTTCCAGCTCTGAGCCAACTGCAGGAGCTGAGCTCTGGAGGTTTGTCGGAGTGGCATACTTAGCTAGCCACGTCTGCTTCTCAAGATCTGTTCCCGAAGCTCCTCCTGCTGTTCCGGAAGTCCCTGCTGTTGCACCCTGGTTCGAGAGTGCCCAGTTACTGCAGTCTGGCACGTATGCGCACGTGTATCCGTGAGGGATCTCCTTGGGTGCCTCATGCAAGAATTGGTAGTCACTAGGGTCACCACCGATCTTGTAGACGACGTATGCCGATGAACTCGGCACTTCTGGTGCTGCCAATGCAAACGGCAGCGGTGGACGGGACTGGAGTGGCATCTCTCCTTGGTGAGTCCCGAGAGCTGGTCCTGACGGAGAATACTGATGGCTCATGATTTCCTGGATCACGCGCAGAGCGACACGCTTCAAAGTGTTCACCAGGCTCTCAGAATGGCGGTGCAGCGAATGAGCCACCATGAAGTTAATCTCTTGACGCAGCGACCTGGTGCGTTCTTCTGACGGGGTGGACAGGTCCACTCCATCGAGCGCGCCTTCAGGTGAGAACCCTTTCCACCTGATGCCATGTGAGCGGGTTCTGTGAAAAGAGCCGATGAGGTCGGCTTCGAGGACTGCCTTGATTTCGTCATGCTTCTTCTTGAGCTCCTCAGTCAGATCCTCGTACTTGACCGGAGTGCCTTCCGCCATCTCAGATGTAGATGGCGATGCGGTTGATGTCGAAGATTGTCCCACCGGGCGTGCCAGAATGTGTTGCGGTCAGAAACCCACCGGCGAGCAGCGACGGGCAACACCGTAGAGCCGGGAATCTCCCAGGACTGCGGCTGGCCCTGGTCCCTCCGAGCGACGGCCCGCAAAGCCTTCGGCACGCACGTCCGATGCTGATGCAAGGGGCGTGCCACCTGACCTATACCTGGTCAGGAAGGTGTTGGATGATGCCTCGCTTAGTTTCCTGCATGGCAAACACGTAAACGTTAAATACGAGCCTCGATCGGCTCTCAGGTTGTCCTGTGAATCGGCTCAAAGAGCCGATCCACCCATGATGCGTACGAGGTGTACGATCAGATGGTGGTCCTGCTTGATCAAGATGAAGCTAAAACGATCTACTACGATTTGGGGTTTTCACCGCATAATCGGAACATCCTACTCGTGATCGAGCTCGGCGGCCACGCACGGCGATCGTAAACCGACCCTAGACAAGGCCTAAAAACCAACACGAAGTTGATCCTCGGAACATCCTGTCTAGGGCTAGCAAACTACACCCTACGCGCCACTGGATCCTTCGACCCGTTTGTAAGGCCTAACAATGCAGATATTAAACTAATCCTTGCAGAACAAGGAGCAATCATGACGGATCGGATCTACTATTCAATGATCAAGCGGGGTGCCGCCCTTACACCCAAGATAGGTGTAAGGGCGGCTAGATGCCTAAGGGTTGCACGACGATAGCATATGATATGATGAACAATGCTAACCCTAAAACATCTATGATAACTACGTTGCTCGCCATCAAAAAGGCTTCAGTACGAGCAACGCATGAACGACGAATAAAGATTGTTGTTTATTTCATAAACCCTAGATACATATTTATAGTCCGGGGGACTTTCTAATTCAGGCGTGCACCTAACCGTGCACGGGCCAAACTCTAACTTCTAACTCAGATGTGATCTAATAAAATACAGATACACGGGCAATCTAGCCCAAACTTTGTATACAAGGCCGATTCATGTATTTCTTCTAAGTATATTCTTCAAGCCCATCTCCAATCACGGCCCACCTCTGATCCGGTCAAATTCTGGTGATAACATAGAGTTATCAATTCTAGTATCTTTTGTATAAAGTGACATGCATGTCGACACATGAGCTCTCGTTGGTGTTGATAGTTAGAACAAGTGAACGGCAGCAGCTGCTTTGGGGATTGAATACTAGTACATTCACTAACTTGAGTTGTGTTTCTCTTTTATTTTAAACTAGCAAGGTGGCCCTCGCAATGTGAGGGCATCATCTTGTTGCATAGACAATGTTATGCATGCCACCTTCATATTATTTAAGTTAAAACATGCTTTCCTCTTATTTATTTAACTAATTGCAAAAATACATGGTAGTTCATATATCTTTTTACCTCTTAGTAAGACGATGGTATTAAAGTCCGGGATATTCTAAGGGCCGAGCGTACAAGCGTTTTTCCCGTGGTGTGGCGGAAGTTGAAAGGGTATTTTTCATGTGGGAGGTGACAACTTCTTTTTTATTTTGTGGAAAAGCACCGCCATGCAGATTTAAAGGAGCGCCCTAGATCATGCCACACCGCTGTGCTAGAACTCTCACGTTCACCATATTTCATGGTCCTAAGTTTAAATTAATCATGCATATATTTTATTTCTAAAAACCACAATTAAATTATTAATATTTAATGAGTTAGTTTTTTTGGCATATTAGCCAAAGAAAGATCTTGTTATGGCCTACGAGTTGATGTGATATATACTTTTGGTGAAATTCACTAACGATCTTTTGTCACAAAATGAGAGTTGCTTATTAGTTTGTAAATCTACAACTCACTCACATCTACATGTGTTACAATCATATTTTTTTAGACCATATGAGATGAAAGATACTTTGTTGTTATTTAAAAGATGTGCACGATATGTCGGCATGGATGGGAGGCAATAATTATTAGTTAAATGGCATGACGGAAATAGATTGAGAAAATCAACCGTGTTGTAAAAATTAGAAGAGATGTATTTCCCCCATCCCAAACATGTTTTAGATTTATCTAAATTTAGATGTATCTAGATCAAGGTTTTTCTAAGCCGGTACTTTTGATATTTCGGCGGAAACAGGTTTTACTGGTTACAATCGAAAACAAATAATACCGAACAAAATTTTCCGGTACTCAAATAATTTTCTCAATTTTTTTTATAAAATTTTGACAAAACAGTAAATTTGTTTGACAAATCTTGGCCGATATTTAGACGGTATTTCTAGGAAATAACTTTACCCATATGTATTTTTTTCCTACCAAGAAAAAATCATAATCAATATGCTAAATAGTGTCATGATATATCTAATTTTAGACAAATTTAAGACATGTTTCATAGGATGGGTATATATGACAGTTTTCTTGTTTTTTTAAGATACCAAGATTTTTCTGTTGTGTCCATGGAGGTGATGCCATTCATAACATGGTTGGACGGGTCTCCTTCTTACGTGTGTTATAGTACGTACACGATCTTCGAATCTCTTTTTTAAACGGACGAAGCATCTTTTATTTTGATTCATACACGTTATTTAATTGTTATTTTTAAATAGACGAAGCTTCTTGTATTTTGATCAAACGGAAGCATACAGCTAAGTTATGGCCACGTTCTATTTTTTTTTGCAACTACCATAGCGTATGTACACGTTTTGTTTTAACATACATGGTAGTTTTAATTAGATCTGAAGTAGTCCCTGCGTAACATAAGACACCAAATCAAAATTTCTTTTCCTACCAAATACATGTTACATAAAACCGCGAAATCTTAGCCGTAAATTTTAGATCTAACTGCTAAAATAATTAGAATGATGTGGTTTAACGTGACGTCTCTATTTTAGAACCACGTATTGTGCTTTTAGTATATAATAGATTTTGAATACCCATTACAAAAATGCTGGGCCTGCCAATGATACATGTACCAATTTTCTTTAGGAACATTAATATGAGAAGCAAAGGTTCTATAGAAATCGACCATAATTTGGGGATCAAGACCATATTTAGCACTAAGCTCTTGAAAATCAGCAGTTTGAGCGAAATACTTAATGCAATCATACTCATAGTTTATACCTGATTCTTTACCTTTGTCATTCTCCCAATCTTCAGTATTGCTTTGAATTCTTTCAAGAAGATCCCATCTAGCTTCAACCTCCTTGCTTGTGAAAGATCCCTCCAAACAGACATCTAGATAGTCCTTGTGGTGTCCTGAAAGCCTTGCATAAAAATTATTAGTAATAACATTACTGGGGAGCTCATGAATGGGACATTTGAGCATTAGTGACTTCAATCTCCCCCATGCTTGGGAAATACTCTCTCCATCACGAGGATAAAAGTTATAAATGTAATTCCTATCAACATGCACTTCATGAGGAGGATAAAATTTAGAATAAAAGAGAGGTACATTTTCCTCCCAACCAATAGATCGACCATTCTTTAGCATCCTATACCGTTCCGTAGCTCTGCCCTTCAGAGATATAGAGAATAGCTTCCTCTTAACTTGGTCCTTTGAAATACCTGCACTCTCAAACAACTCGCATAATTCATGTATAAAGAGTAAATGATCACTAGGATGGACATTCCCATCTCCAAAATAGCAATTGTTCATAGCAAGTTTAACAATTTTCATAGGTATCTTGAAAGGAATACTTTCAGTAGGTGGATTTAAAATATCACAAGCATCATTAGAGTTATCGCATATGGGAGATAAAATATTATCAGAGCAAATTTTCTACCCTAAAGCTGGGAAGCTAAAAAGATCATGAAAATTAGCTTCCCCAAGCTTAGACTTTTCCATAGCATTAGCAGTAATTGCGTTCATACTAATAACATTGCTACTAGCATGCAAATAAAGTTCCATAGGTTTTTTAATTTTCGCATCAAACAATTCATGTCTTAACTCAGGAAAAAGATTAAAAAGCTCACTAAATTTGTTGTTTTCCATTATGCCTAACTAGTGAAAAATAAAAACAAGAGACAAAAAGATAAAATTGCAGAATCAAAAGGAGATAGCTTCGAGCACTCACACACCGGCAACAGTGCTAGGAAATAGCTTAGTAGTCGGAGGATGTGAATACCTTTTACCTTACCTCCCCGGCAACGGCGCCAGAAAATAGCTTGATGTCTACGCACGCTTCTATTCCTGTAGACAGTGTTGGGCCTCCAAGAGCAGAGGTTTGTAAAACAGTAGCAAGTTTCCCTTAAGTAGATCACCCAAGGTTTATCAAACTCAGGGAGGTAGAGGTCAGAGATATCCCTCTCAAGCAACCCTGCAATTAAGATACAAGAAGTCTCTTGTGTCCCCAACACACCTAATACACTTGTCAGATGCATAGGTGCACTAGTTCGGCGAAGAGATAGTGAAATACAAGTAATATGGATGATTATAAGTAGTAATTGCAATCTGAAATAAAAATGGCAGCAAGCAAACCCGGATAGCACCGGCCCTTGGTCCGGTTTTGGCCGGTCTTGCCGGCCCGGAGCCCGGTCTGACCGGGTCTGGCACTGGCCCGACCGGTCCTGGAGCTGGTCAACCAGCCCTGGCGCCGGATTCCGTCGCGGATCAGCTTCTTCCCTGCAACTCCAAACACCAGAATTCGCGATGTTGACACCTGAAACAACCATGGATGATAGAAAAACTGCACCACAACAACACCAATCTTCCTCCACCCAACCTCCTTCAAGCTTGAGCCAATCTCCTCCGATGCAAACCGATCCGATGAGATCGATCAACGAAACCTCGCCGTGAGCAACCTAGAAATCTGATACCACACGGTAAGGGGGATCCCAGCAAATCCTCGTAGGGTGTTGCCCGATTTTTCACAGCGAGAACCCGGGTAGATAGATACCTCCAATTACGCGCGGAACACAACCTGAAGTAGGGGATAAATCCAGCAAGCAACATGATGAAGATCACCACGCCTCAAGACCAAACCATGACAATCCTTGATGAACACAAGAACCTCCGCATCAATTATAATAGATAAACGGCGGCGCCGTCCCCGGAGGGATGCTTCACCAAGCACACACGCGATAGCGTCTATTCTTATCTCAAACTAGTTTTAACCCTAAACCTAGCCGTGCCCACCCTTATATGAGGGGGTGGCCGGCCAGACCCTAGTGGGCCTCTCTACATTGGTTTGGACAGACCCAAACCAAGATTTTTTTTACTCAACACAATAAAATCCCTAATTGCCTCACATATGACCATATACATAAAATACGATAAATAAAATAACTAGCTAGGTGGAGTCTTAAAATTGGGCTTCACCTTAGCCTTCATGCCCGTATCACAAGACCAACATCAAAATAGTAGCACCGTGATGGCAGTGGTATGGCAACATCATAAAGTCAAAATAAAAGAATTTCATGCATGTTTTGACAGAAGTAGTCCTCATGTACCGAGCAAAACGACCACTAGTACAAAACCAGGTATTAGAGTTGGTTCCTATACACAGCCCGAAGCCAGTTTCTCAATCCGGCTCTAAGCCATGGTCTCTAATAACATGAGTTTTGGAACCGGCTTACAAAACCCGTCTCTGAACATAAGGCCTTATGGCATCTTCAACGCGGCAACCCAAACGGACGTGTTGGGTTGTTTATTATGGGTTGTTTAGGTGGTCGTGTTTTAGTCGCACGCTACGCCCAACGTATCGGCCACCCATTTGGCCATTGGCCTATTTCTTTAGGAAATAGGCTATTTGGCCACACATACTTATAAATAATATCTAAAAAATATAATAATATCAAATAAAATGTAGCATGATCAAGAAACGAAATGTGCCATAGTTTGAACAAATATAAAAATTACAAATTGAGATTGTCAACTCAATTTGCGCTCGAGGATCTTCTTATGCCTCTTCTCGGACCAAGCTCTATTCACCTCAATTCATGGTGGTCAAGTCGGCGTTCATGATCATGTTGTCCTCGGCTTGCCGTTTCAGCTCAACTTCCTTCTCCTTCAACTCCACCTCTTTGGCCCTTACCGTTGCTATGAGTTCTAATTCTTTCTCTTTGAGCTTAATTTCTCTAGCCTTCGTCTTGGCCTTCACCTCTTCAATCTCAAGCTTCCTCTTTTGGACATCGAAGTAGTTCTGCCTGTCCTCTTCCTTCTCCCGGCGCCTCCTCTCATCCCTCTTGTCTGTGGACATTTCTTTGCCAGCATACATCTTCTTCAAGGTGCCGAACGATTGCATGGCCGAAGCATCATGCTTCATGTCAGCCTTGTGTGCCTTGTAGCCTCGTGGACAGCTTGCACGAGAAGCGGAGCTACCACAAGGCTGGCCACCATCAAGGTCAATGACCGTGGCATATTTGACGGTCTTGTTGCCAGTCAAGGTCGCCATGTACCCCTTGTACCCCTCCTGAAACTTGGGGGTGCCCTCGAGTTCCTTCCAACAATGAGAGAAGCCAAATGTCTTTCCTTCATTGGCATTTTTGAAGAAATCCAAAGCTTGCCACACCTAGATCAAAGCGAGACAACAATGACGAACATATGTGCAAACAACGAATGAACAAGTTGATCTTAAGAATCATACCAAGTCCTTCACGCTGAGGCCGCTAATGGGAATCCGCTTCATGTGATCATACGCCGCCTGGATCTTGTTGCATTCCGCCTGAATTGTTGCCCACCTATTTTGGAGGGAGCACTCATTGCGGTCGCTGTCAAATGGATGAACTCAGTACCGGCGATGTTCATGGAAGTAGTCATGGATCCGGCGCCCGAAAGCGTCCCCCTTCTGTTCGGCACCTGTCAATGGATCTTGTCCAATGGTCAACAATGTGTCGACGAGCATTTTGTCCTCCTGCGTGGTGTAGTTGCTGGTTCTCTTGCTGACCCGACGACCTCGAGCTTGTGCAGCTGCGGCTTGTGTGAGCTCATCACCGAACAAGGGCCCCTGGTCGATGTTCATGGTGCCTGAATGGCCAGTGGTGTCCTCCTCTATGTCAATGGGAGGTGGCTGGGGAGCCTGCTCAGTCGACGGATATGGCATGGTGGTCGGCATTGTCGGCGGGTAAGATGGAGGGGCATGCATGGTGGACGCTGCCTGCATAGATGGCGGCGCGTGCTCGACCGACAAATCGTCGAACAGGTTGCGGGCACCGGTCGTCGCTGCTGCTCCCAGGTGCTTGGGGGCCTTGGAGTGCGCCGGCGCACGGTTGAGGTCAATGGACGAAGGCGTCGGCCCCTTCATGGACTCGCCCACCTCCGGTGACCCATCCCGTGAAGGGTACACGTACTGCCCCGACGGCGCCGCCATTTCCCGCACGCCGGGCGTGTACCCAAAGGGGGCAGTCGGCGGGGCTGTTGACCTTGGAGTAAGGGGCCGGGTCACGGACGAGGCGGAGCTTCCCGCCGAGGCCGTGCCGGCTCCCGGGACGATCATGTGCTGAGCGAGCGCGGCGTGGCCGTAAAACAGCATGGCATTCTCTTGCAAGGCCGTCGTCTTCGCCTCCGTTTGGAGTTGGAGGAGTTGCTTGGCCGCCCTCTGCCGCTCCTCCGCGGCAGCGACCTCCTTCTTTCGTTGTTCCTGCGCCCTGTGCCAGTCGGCCCGCTTCTTGCTCTCGATCGCCCTCTGCTCCGTGGTTAGCTCGGGCTTCGCCTTCTTCGTCATTGTCGCCGCAGGCTGCTGGACCACCGGAGCGTCCAGGACAGGAGGCTCCTCCACGGCAAGAGCGACAACAGTCGCGAGCTGGGCGTCGTCTCCGATGATGGCGGTGGCGGCGGCAGGAGCTTCGTCGGCCATCTCTAGGTTTTGGGAGTGGAGTGGAGTGGAGTGGGTGTGTTTTGGGAGGCAGATAGGCGGGCCAGGGGAGGATGATACGTCCCAAACGTATCTATAATTTCTTATGTTCCATGCTACTTTTATGATGATACTCACATGTTTTATACACATTATATGTCATTATTATGCATTTTCCGGCACTAACCTATTGACGAGATGCCGAAGAGCCGATTGCTCGTTTTCTGCTGTTTTTGGTTTCAGAAATCCTAGTAAGGAAATATTCTCAGAATTGGACGAAATCAACGCCCAAGGTCCTATTTTTCCACGAAGCTTCCAGAAGACCGAAGAGGATACGAAGTGGGGCCACGAAGTGGGGCCACGAAGTGGCCACACACTAGGGCGGCGCGGCCTGGGCCTTGGCCGCGCCGGCCTGTTGTGTGGGGCCCTCGTGTGGCCCCCTGACCTGCCCTTCCGCCTACTTAAAGCCTTCGTCGCGAAACCCCCGAGCACCGAGAGCCACGATACGGAAAACCTTCCGGAGACGCCGCGCCGCCAATCCCATCTCGGGGGATTCAGGAGATCGCCTCCGGCACCCCGCCGGAGAGGGGAATCATCTCCCGGAGGTCTCTTCATCGCCATGATCGCCTCCGGATTGATGTGTGAGTAGTCCACCCCTGGACTATGGGTCCATAGCAGTAGCTAGATGGTTGTCTTCTCCTCATTGTGCTATCATGTTAGATCTTGTGAGATGCCTATCATGATCAAGATCATCTATTTTTAATCCTACATGTTGTGTTTGTTGGGATCCGATGAATATTGAATACTATGTCAAGTTGATTATCAATCTATCATATATGTTATTTATGTTCTTGCATGCTCTCCGTTGCTAGTAGAGGCTCTGGCCAAGTTGATACTTGTGACTCCAAGAGGGAGTATTTATGCTCGATAGTGGGTTCATGCCTCCATTAAATCTGGGACAAGTGATGTAAAGTTCTAAGGTTGTGGATGTGCTCGTTGCTACTAGGGATAAAACATCGATGTCTGTGTCTAAGGATATTTGTGTTGATTACATTACGCACCATACTTAATGCAATTGTCTCGTTGTTTACAACTTAATACCGGAAGGGGTTCGGATGATAACCCGAAAGTGGACTTTTTAGGCATAGATGCATGCTCGGATAGCGGTCTATGTACTTTGTCGTAATGCCCTGATTGAATCTCATAGTACTCATCATGATATATGTATGTGCATTATTATGCCTTCTTTATTTGTCAATTGCCCAACTGTAATTTGTTCACCCAACATCTGTTTATCTTATGGGAGAGACACCACTAGTGATCTGTGGACCCCGGTCCTATTCTTTACATCTGAAATACAATCTACTACAATTGTTCTTTACTGTTCTCCGCAAACAATCATCATCTTCCACACAATACGTTTAATCCTTTGTTACAGCAAGCCGGTGAGATTGACAACCTCACTGTTACGTTGGGGCAAAGTTCTGTGATTGTGTTGTGCAGGTTCCACGTTGGCGCCGGAATCCCTGGTGTTGCGCCGCACTACACTCCGCCACCAACAACCTACAATGTGCTTCTTGACTCCTACTGGTTCGATTAAACCTTGGTTTCTTACTGAGGGAAACTTGCTGCTGTGCGCATCACACCTTCCTCTTGGGGTTCCCAACGGACGTGTCAACAACACGCATCAAGCAAATTTCTGGCGCCGTTGCCGGGGAGATCAAGACATACTGCAAGGGGAGTCTCCCACTTCCAATCTCTTTACTTTGTTTTTGTCTTGCTTTGTTTTACTTTATTTACTACTTTGTTTGCTGCACTTAAACAAAACACAAAAAAATTAGTTGCTAGTTTTACTTTATTTACTGTCTTGTTCTCTATATCGAAAACACAAAAAAATTAATTACTTGCATTTACTTTACTTAGTTTACTTTATTTACTACCACTAAAAATGAGTAATCCGGAAGTTGAAGTTCGTTCCTTTAAGCAACAAGGGGGAGAAAGTTTTAAAGATGCTTGGTATAGAATTGGCGATGCTCATCATAGGTGCATTAAGAAACACTCCACTATTATACTACTTAGGAACTTTTATGTTGGTATCTCTAGCTGGAATAGGTATGTTCTTGATACTCTTGCGGGAGGTAATTTCCTAGGCACTCCTGTTTTAGAAGCTAGTTGCATCATTGAGAGTCTAGTTGGAATACCACCTGTTAATGAAACTAAAATTGAAGTCTCTCTTGAAGATGTCATGAAAAAGTTGGTGTCATAGAGAAAGATCTTCCAAGTATTGAGACTAAATTGGGAATATTACTTAATAGCACTGATAAACTTGATAAATCTCTAGGTGGAATTATTGCGAGAATTTCCATCTTAGAAACTTGTGCTACTCATGATAATTGAACCCATAGGATTAGTGAACTTGAAGAAGGTATGGGAACCTTGGGTTCAACTTTTTCTTCTCTTAAGTTTAAGGAGAAAGCTTATGTGGGTAAGGAGCAAAAATTCATGTATGTCTCTAAAGTGCCTAAGCCAAAAAACTATTATAGGCCTAAAATTGACAAAGCCCTTAGCACCACTATGGATGATGAAACATATAAGATACCTATTGATGTTGATGCTTCGTCTCTTGACAATACTTGATTCACACTTTCTGCTCCTAGCTGAAAGGCGTTAAAGAAAAGCGCTTATGGGAGACAACCCATTATTTTACTTCTGCACTTTTGTTTTATATTTGAGTCTTGGAAGTTGTTACTACTGTAGCAACCTCTCCTTATCTTTATTTTATTGCATTGTTGTGCCAAGTAAACCCTTTGATAGTAAATCCAATACTAGATTTGGATTGCTGCGCAGAAACAGATTTCTTGCTGTCACGAATTTCGATATGCCTCTCTGTAGGTAACTCAGAAAAATCTGCCAATTTACGTGCGTGATCCTCAGATATGTACGCAACTTTCATTCAATTTGGGCATTTTCATCTGAGCAAGTCTGGTGCCACTTTAAAATTTGTCTTTACGAACTGTTCGTTTTGACAGATTCTGCCTTTTATTTCGCATTGCTCTGTTTTGCTATGTTTGATGGATTTCTTTGTTCCATTAACTTTCAGTAGCTTTGTGCAATGTCCGAAGTGTTAAGAATGATTATGTCACCTCTGAATATATGAATTATGCACTCGACCCTCTAATGAGTTTGTTTTGAGTTTGGTGTGGAGGAAGTTTTCAAGGGTCAAGAGAGGAGGATGATACAATATGATCAAGAAGAGTGAAAAGTCAAAGCTTGGGGATGCCCCCGTGGTTCATCCTCTGCATATTTTAAGAAGACTCAAGCGTCTAAGCTTGGGGATGCCCAAGGCATCCCTTCTTCATCGACAACTTATCAGGTTCCTCTAGTGAAACTATATTTTTATTCCGTCACATCTTATGTGCTTTACTTGGAGCGTCTGTTTGTTTTTGTTTTTGTTTTTGTTTGAATAAGATCGGATCCTAGAATTCTTTGTGTGGGAGAGAGACACGCTCCGCTGTTTCGTATGAACAAATATGTTCTTAGCTTTATCTTTAATGTTCATTGCGAAAGTTGGACTATTTCATTCATTGTTATATGGTTGGAAACGGAAAATGCCGCATGTGGTAAATGGTTTAATGTCTTGAATAATGTGATACTTGGCAATTGTTGTGCTCATATAGATCATGTTTAAGCTCTTGCATCATGTACCTTGTACCCATTAATGAATAACTACATAGAGCTTGTTAAAATTTGGTTTGCATGATTGATCTCTAGAGTCTAGATATTTTCTGGTTGAGGTGTTTGAACAACAAGGAGACCCTGTAAATTCTTATAATAGTTACAATATGTTCATATGTGAGCTTTGCTGCACCTTTTATAATTGAGTTTGCTTCAAACAACCTTGCTAGCCTAGCCTTGTATTGAGAGGAATTCTTCTCGTGCATCCAAATCCTTGAGCCAAATACTATGCCATTTGTGTCCACCATACCTACCTACTACATGGTATTTCTGTTATCACCAGATTTTGGCCAAATCAGGAGATGGGCCGTAAGAGAGATAGGCTTGAAGGATGTACGCGTGGAGGATCTTTGAAGCGGCCTGGCACGGGGAAGTTGGGCTAAATTGCCCATGTATCTGTATTATAGTAGATCGCATCTTAATTTAGAAGTTGGAGTTTTACCCGTGCACGGTTAGGTGCACCTTGAATTAGAAAGTCCCTTGGACTATAAATATGTATCTAGGGTTTATGGAATAAACAACAACCAACGTTCAACACAATCAATCTCGGCGCATCGCCAACTCCTTCGTCTCGAGGGTTTCTCCTGGTAAGCACCATGCTGCCTAGATCGCATCTTGCGATCTAGGCAGCATAAGCTTATTACGTTGTTCATGCGTTGCTCGTGCTGAAGCCTTTTTGATGGCGAGCAACGTAGTTATCTTAGATGTGTTAGGGTTAGCATTGTTCTTCGTATCATATGCTCGTCGTAGTGCGACCCTTATACATCTAGCCGCCCTTACACCTATCTTAGGTGTAGGGGCGGCACCCGCTTGATCATTGTTTAGTAGATCCGATCCGTTACGGTTGCTCCTTGTTCTTCAAGGATTAGTTTAATATCCGCAATAGTTAGGCCTTACAAAGGGTTGGAGGATCCAGCGGCGTGTAGGGTGTAGTTTGCTAGCCCTAGACAGGATGTTCCGGGGATCAACCTCGTGTTGGTTTTTAGGCCCTGTCTAGGGTCGGCTTACGATCACCGTACGCGAGCGCGAGGCCCAATCGTGAGTAGGATGATCCGATTATGCGGTGAAAACCCTAAATCGTCGTAGATCGCTTTAGCTTTATCTTGATCAAGCAGGACCACCATATATTCGTACACCTCGTACGAATCATGGGTGGATCGGCTCTTTGAGCCGATTCACAGGACAACCAGAGAGCCGATCGAGGCTCGTATTTAACGTTTACGTGTATGCCATGCAGAAACTAAGCGAGGCATCATCCAACACCTTCCCGACCAGGTATAGGTCGGGTGGCACGCCCTTGCGACAGCATCGGACGTGTGACCAGAAGGCTTTGCGGGCCGTCACTCTGAGGGACTGGGGCCAGCCGCAGCCCTGAGTTGTTCCCGGCTCTACGGTGTTGCCAGTCGCTGCCCGCCGGTGGGTTTCTGACCGCAACAATTTCTCCGCCATTCCAAAGTACATTACTTGAGTGCTACCTTTAAAATTTCTATTCTTTGCCTTTGCAATATATAGCTCATGGGACAAATAGCCTTAAAAACTATTGTGGTGAAGAATATGTACTTATGTGTCTTATCTCTTAATAAGTTGCTTGTTGAGCGGTAACCATGTTTCTGGGACGCCATCAACTTTTACCTTTGTTGAATATCATGTGAGTTGCTAAGCATGTTCGTCTTGTCTGAAGTAAGGGCGATTTTCATGATCAAATGGTTTGAGTATGCATAATGTTAGAGAAGAACATTGGGCCGCTAACTAAAGCCATGATTCATGGTGGAAGTTTCAGCTTTGGACAACTAATCCTCAATCTCTTATGAGAATATTAATCGTTGTTGAATGCTTATGCATTAAAGAGGAGTCCATTATCTCGTTGTCTATGTTGTCCCGGTATGGATGTCTAAGTTGAGAATAATCAAAAGCGAGAAATCCAATGCGAGCTTTCTCCTTAGACCTTTGTACAGGCGGCATAGAGGTACCCCTTTGTGATACTTGGTTGAAACATATGCTATGCAATGATAATCCGTGTTAATCCAAGCTAATTAGGACAAGGTGCGAGCACTATTAGTATACTATGCATGAGGCTTGCAACTTATAAGATATCTTATACATAACACCTATGCTTTATTACTACCGTTGACAAAATTGTTTCTTGTTTTCAAAATGAAAAGCTCTAGCACAAAAATAGTAATCCATGCTTCCCTCTGCGAAGGGCCAATCTTCTACTTTATTGTTGAGTCAGTTTGCCTATTCTTTCTATCCCAGAAGCAAACACTTGTGTCAACTGTGTGCATTGATTCTTACATGTTTACCTATTGCACTTGTTATATTACTTTGTGTTGACAATTATCCATGAGATATACATGTTGAAGTTGAAAGCAACCGCTGAAACTTTTATCTTCCTTTGTGTTGCTTCAATGCCTTTACTTTGAATTTATTGCTTTATGAGTAACTCTTATGCAAGTCTTATTGATGCTTGTCTTGAAAGTATTATTCATGAAAAGTCTTTGCTATATGATTCATTTGTTTACTCATTATCTTCATCATTGCTTCGAATCGCTGCATTCATCTCATATGCTTTACAATAGTATGATCAAGATTATGATAGCATGTCACTTTAGAAATTATCTTTGTTATCGTTTACCTACTCGAGGGCGAGTAGGAACTAAGCTTGGGGATGCTTGATACGTCCCAAACGTATCTATAATTTCTTATGTTCCATGCTACTTTTATGATGATACTCACATGTTTTATACACATTATATGTCATTATTATGCATTTTCCGGCACTAACCTATTGACGAGATGCCGAAGAGCCAGTTGCTGTTTTCTGCTGTTTTTGGTTTCAGAAATCCTAGTAAGAAAATATTCTCGGAATTGGACGAAATCAACGCTCAGGGTCCTATTTTTCCACGAAGCTTCCAGAAGACCGAAGAGGATACGAAGTGGGGCCACGAGGTGGCCACACACTAGGGCGGCGCGGCCTGGGCCTTGGCCGCGCCGGCCTGTTGTGTGGGGCCCTCGTGTGGCCCCTGCCCTGCCCTTCCGCCTACTTAAAGCCTTCGTCGCGAAACCCCCAGTACCGAGAGCCACGATACGGAAAACCTTCCAGAGACGCCGCCGCCGCCAATCCCATCTCGGGGGTTCGGGGAGATCGCCTCCGGCACCCTGCCGGAGAGGGGAATCATCTCCCGGAGGTCTTTCATCGCCATGATCGCATCCGGATCGATGTGTGAGTAGTCCACCCCTGGACTATGGGTCCATAGCAGTAGCTAGATGGTTGTCTTCTCCTCATTGTGCTATCATGTTAGATCTTGTGAGCTGCCTATCATGATCAAGATCATCTATTTGTAATCCTACATGTTGTGTTTGTTGGGATCCGATGAATATTGAATACTATGTCAAGTTGATTATCAATCTATCATATATGTTATTTATGTTCTTGCATGCTCTCCGTTGCTAGTAGAGGCTCTGGCCAAGTTGATACTTGTGACTCCAAGAGGGAGTATTTATGCTCGATAGTGGGTTCATGCCTCCATTAAATGCAGGACGATGATGAGAAAGTTCTAAGGTTGTGGATGTGCTCGTTGCTACTAGGGATAAAACATCGATGCTTCGTCTAAGGATATTTGTGTTGATTACATTACGCACCATACTTAATGCAATTGTCTGTTGTTTACAACTTAATACCGGAAGGGGTTCGGATGATAACCTGAAAGTGGACTTTTTAGGCATAGATGCATGCTTGGATAGCGGTCTATGTACTTTGTCGTAATGCCCTCGATTGAATCTCATAGTACTCATCATGATATATGTATGTGCATTGTTATGCCTTCTTTATTTGTCAATTGCTCAACTGTAATTTGTTCACCCAACATCTGTTTATCTTATGGGAGAGACACCACTAGTGATCTGTGGACCCCGGTCCTATTCTTTACATCTGAAATACAATCTACTGCAATTGTTCTTTACTGTTCTCCGCAAACAATCATCATCTTCCACACAATACGTTTAATCCTTTGTTACAGCAAGCCGGTGGGATTGACAACCTCACTGTTACGTTGGGGCAAAGTTCTGTGATTGTGTTGTGCAGGTTCCACGTTGGCGCCGGAATCCCTGGTGTTGCACCGCACTACACTCCACCACCAACAATCTTCAACGTGCTTCTTGACTCCTACTGGTTCGATTAAACCTTGGTTTCTTACTGAGGGAAACTTGCTGCTGTGCGCATCACACCTTCCTCTTGGGGTTCGCAACGGACGTGTCAACTACACGCATTAGAGGACAAGGGGAGGACGCGAGAGGGCAGCCCTCCGTGTCCGTGGCCACGCAAACGCGGCCCAGATTTGGGCCGGCTTTGGGTCGTCCCGAACGTCGCGGCCGTCCGTTTTAGGGATGGGTCCGCGCGCTGGGCTGGCTTTTTGTCCGGTTCGACCCATCCGGACGCGCGAGCGCGGGATGGGTCGCCGCGTTGGAGATGCCCTTAGAGCATCTCCAGCCGCGTCCCCCTCGTCCCCCAAACGGCGCCGGATTGAGCATTTTGGGGACGTGTTTCGTTCGTGCCGCATTTTGGGACGCAGATCCCCAGCCGCGTCCCCCAAACAAAATTTCATATATTTAAAACTGAAGTGAATTCATTCAAACTTGCTATTTATTACATAGATTCGAACGAAATTCGGTGAAATTTAAACTAAACCTAATATAGTAGTACTTGCGGCGGCCGGAGGCGTCGTAGTACTGGTGGAAGTTATACATGTCGTCAGTGACGACCTCCTGCTTGCCGCGCTCGTCCGGCTCGTCGAGGAATCGTCCTTCACCACGCCGCTTGGTCTAGCCTCGCCGTCATCGGTGAGGTCCACGAGTGGCTTCCCGGTGTCGCGGATGGACATGGCGATCGCCGTGTCGAGGTCGCCCCTCCAGGCGTCCTTGTCATTCAGTGACGCCAAGCACGCCGCTCGCAGCCCTGGGCAGTCCTCGGGGTCGTCGCAGCTCGCGATGAGTCGCTGCTGCTGCTCGTACTCCGCCAGCAGCGTTGCCTTCCCCACTGCCTCGTCGTCCTGCTCCTCCTTCACCTCCGGCTTCGGGATGAGGAGGGCGCCGCTGCGCCTCGGATTGACGGGCGGCATTGCGAACCCCGGCTCCTCCTTCACCTCACGCTTGGGGATGGTGTAGGGCGCGGCACGGTATGGTGAGGACGGCGTTGATCGGGATGGCCCTGACGAGGAAGAGTTGGAGGAGGACGTCCTCCTCGGCTGCCAGCGCGCTTCGGGAGACGGTGGCGGTGAGGACGGCGTCTCCAACCTTGGAGCGTTGTTGTGGATGTCGTCGATGACGTTCTCCAGGGTGCGCCCCGGAATGCCCCAGAAGGGGACGCGCCCGTCCTTGTTCCAGCTGTTCGGCCAGCCGACGAGGTCGGTGGTGTTGTTCATCTCCATGTCGTACTGCGCCTTGAAGTAGGCGGCCCACCAGGCGTCGTTTCCGGTGGCCGCCCAGGTCGGATCGACCCGCTCGTCGGCGGTGAGGGCAGAGCGTCGGGTCCTAATGGACTCCCTCCAGCGCTCCGTGCCTGGCGATGGCGGCGGCGGGATGCCTATGCCGTTGATGGTCATCCTCCACCCGCCGCTGCTTGGCAGGCGTATGACCTGTAGGGCGGGATATCCCGCGCGGTACAGCGCCCACGCCTCCGCCACGGTGAGGCTTCCGCGGCCGAAGCCGTTCGCCGCGGCGATCTTGCGGGAGGACGATGACATTGGGTAGAGGTTGGAGCGGCGACGAGAAGATTTGGGAGCGGCGAGAGATTGGGATGAACAAGAACCGCAGGGGCGCTCTTAATGTACATCGGCGGCAGGCGAAGCGGCAGCGGGTCGTTGGACGCAATAAACGCCGGCGCGGACAGCCACACGGCCATGCATGACGAGACGCGTCCCTGCGTCGCCTGGGAAATCTGGGACGCCATTAACATCGCTTGACGAAAGGTAGGAGACGGGGTTTTAGGCTTCCGAGCCGCTGATGCATCGGGCCCGCGTCTCTTCGCCTCGCTTTTTGTTGTGTCCGGTGTTACCGGAGCGTCCCATGTGTAGCCGGGACGGGCTCGGGGCGCCGGACACCGTATCGGGCCACGCCGGACAAAAAGAGACTTTGGAGCACGCGGCTAGAAACGTTTTTTTTTGTTCGGCGCACTCCAAATCTCTTTGGAGACGCTTTAGGGGACGCGGCGGGAGATGCTCTTAGTCAGTAAAAAAACAATCGGACTCTAATACCATTTTATCAGAGCCAGTTGACCTAAAACCACCCGACTCAAATAATATGCAACCTCACTCGGCTCAGCAGTAAAACTGACTCCAATACTAGTAAAAGAACTTTAAAAAATGCAGCCCTGCCCCACTGCAGGGGAACCATGCAAGCACATATATACGTATATACTTTAGAACAATGAAAGCACAGGCTGCAGAAGTATTTTTACAATCACAGATCATACATAATTTTTTGACCATACACAGTATTTCCATTGTAGGCAGAAACCACATATCCTCATCAAGTTTTATGTTTACTAGATGACCGGTTGCGCTATCGCGCAAATGGCAGTACATGAGAAAAATACCTAAATCAGTGCAAACGAAAGCGTATTAATAATATGCTAATGGACGACTAATACATAGGATGACCCGTTGTGCCCCAGCCCAAAGACCGAACCGGAGCCTGAATTGAAGCCATACCTTACCAGACAATCAGCAAGAAATAAAACGCAAATGAATCAACAGTAAGACAACTAATACTTTGGTTGCACACGAAGTTGATCACAAAATCACCAATAGCAGTACACTGTCATACAACATAGATGATAGAATCAAAAAGTCGCAGCATAGTAAATAGCCAATGGTGGCAGGCAGCACATCCAGAGATTGCAGAACATGCCCTAGGCGCTCGATACCTATTCCTACAGGTTTCACAATCACAACAAAATCCATGAGTTGGACAGTAAAATTTGGAAAATAAAACTTATGCAGAAATCTTCTGAAATCTTGTGCAGAAAGTAGATTATCTAAACAAGTGCCAATAAATACTGCACAATTCCTTACTGAAAGAATTGAAGGGCATTGCATACTTACAAAACAAGGGTTTCACATCCATAAGAATGATTGGTTTTTATCGTTGGCTTGCCAAGCCTAACACAACCCTCCTCCTTTACCTGGGCCCCAGCTATTCCTAAAAGGCATAGGTAGAGTTATACTTACAAAACAAGAAGGAAAAAAAAAAGATATGGAAATCAATCCTACAAAAAAGGAAATACAGATATTGGACTTATGAAAATTGAATGTCGCTGCTCTACCAATCGCATCCATATGATAAGGTGGTTTTTAACACAAATCCCAGGTTACCAAGATTATTAAAAAGAAGACTATTCTTAATACCCTGAAAAAAATGAGGGACCAAGAATGAAGACCTTGCAATTATATACTTAATCATAAACTATTTAGAACCAATACAAATCAGAATTGGTCGCTAGTACTAACCGTAAAAAGGTTGATCAAAAAGAACAAAGAACGAGCAAGGATATATTGTAATGAAAAGCTCTGACATAATAAGAATGACTTGGCAGCAATTTTTTACTGCACAAGGGAGAGGAAACTTCCTAGAACTCATGACTATGTAGGATGTTTGCATACTGCATCAACTATGTTAATAGGTAACCCAGACAAAATGCTGTCTTTGGACGGATAAAGTCCAACCCACCTTATTACTTTTGTGAAGTTTTGATTCCTAGGATGGTAGACAATAGCAATAGATTCCAGCTGATTGAAAGAAAATAGATAAGGGTTTCAGATCACCTTCAGGAGACCAACATGGCGTTAAGTGGCTCTCTTCCTCTACGTCTTTGATACCTGTCAAGTAAAGGAGAAGCATCGAACATAAGCGTTGGGTTCAGAAATGGATACATATGCATTTGGTTAACTATATGAAACGAGTTCATCCATTTTTCCAGCCCATCAAAAGCAGCTCGACATCGTGCATATATCATTAATTTCAGTACAATTCTCAGTTTCTCACCACTTCACAACAAGATAATTATTTTCAAGCATTAGTCCCAAACCAAGACAAAGATGCATGCACTTTTGCCAGCAGCTCCTAGTAAGCAAAGAAGAGAGATTGTGTTCCAAACAATACGTTACAGTGGCAAATGAATAATTCCTTTCCAGTTATGTATATATGAATATCCCAACAAAAAAGTTAGCTATGCTCATATAACCAATAAATGTAGACGGAATGAAGTAAAACTAACCATGTTATGAAGTAAAACTAACCATCTAATCTGCTGAGCAAGTACTCTATCGCAGCCATCCACACCATCCGCTACTCGCCCCAAGTTTTACCTAGCACTTGATAGAGGACAAAACAGATTAAACATTTCAGAACCCTAAGACAATATGTTGTTATTTCAGAATCCTAACACAATACATTTAGAAAAATAGTACGAAATCTTAAAGAAATGTATTTCAGAAATAAAGGTAATGCAATCTGCTAGAAATCCATCAATACTATTAGAAAAAAAAAGTACACTTTTCAAATACCCTTATGCTGTGTTTGGATGTATAGAAACTGGGCATGGAATTGGAATTTGGGTCAATTCCGCAAATTCTGCTGTTTGGTTTGCGCTCTGAAATGATGTGTGGAAAGACAACCAAATTCCGAGCCTCCTCATCTCGCGTGTAAACATACGGCTCAACTTTCCGAGCTCCCACCCTCGGAAAGCCTTGGAAACGTGCTCCGCTCCCCGTCTCCCCCAACCTCCCCTCACCTCGCGTGCCTCCCTCCCGTCCTCCCCAAATCCATCTGCCGCGTTCCCGCCGGCGTGTGCCCCACCGCCATGTTCCCCGCCCCGTCTCCCTCCCCGCGCCCACCGCCGCAAGCCCTTGCGCCCGCCACCATGTTCCCCCACCCGTCTCCCTCCAGCGCCCGCCGCCGACTCGCCGCCGCCAGCCCTTGCTCCTGCCACCATGTTCCCCCACCCGTCTCCCTCCAGCGCCTGCCGCCGACTCGCCGCCGCATGGCCCTGCGCCCGCCGCCGCGTTCCCCCACCTCGTCTCCCTCCCCGCGCCCGACGCCGACTCGCCGCCGCATGGTCGTGCGCCCGCCGCCGCGTTCCCCCACCTCGCCTCCCTCCCCGCGCCCGACGCCGACTCGTCGCTCCCGCTCCCACCGCCCACGTCCGCGCCCCGGCAGATCCTGCCGCCCACGTTCGCGCGGCCGACCGGCTCCTTCGACGGCAGGTCGTGCCCTGCTCCGGCTCGTGCACCCAGCTCGCCGGCAGATTCCCTGTTTGTACATCCAAATGTTTTATTATGTTTAAAATTGTCCAAATTCAAAAAAACATCAAATTCCATAGTTTGTACACCCAAACAAGATTTGGAATTGGTTACACCCTTTGATTCCAAAAGTAAATTCCAAACACATCCAAACAACGAAATCAAATTAGAAGCCAATTCATTTCCATCTTGGATTTGGAATCTTAAGTCAATTCAATTCCATGCCAACTTTCTATGCATCCAAACACAGCATAAGGCAACTTCATGATGTTAGCATGATAAAAAAATACGATTTCACTTCTTCTGGTCCTAAATTAAATATCCATTTGAATATACTACATCAGGCATTTATTCAACTTATCACAAGTAAACAATTCCAGAGATAATAAGAAAATAAATGTATCACGTATACAAAATACCTCTAAACCAACTATGGAAATTCCTTACATTTGTCTCCTTCTCTTAAGACATAAAGCTGCAGTGCCGGTTATTGTCGACCAAGATACCGGTCATATGTCTGCTAAAGTGCAAATGACAAAAGAAAGACCATGTGACATAACAACTTTATGTTTTTACAGGGAGTACATGAGACTAACAAAATTGCCAAATTTGTTCTTATAGAGAAACAATCAAATACGAACGGAAACCATGCACTTACCGCCAAAACAAGAACTAAACGGTAGACGTAGAACCCATCTTTTTTACACTGAAACTTACTGGTTAGCGAGATAGGAGAAACTCTCTTATTACGTTGATATTGGTAAGGAAGTAGCATTCTATAAGTTTCACCATAAGCATAGTCAGTTAATACATGCCCCATAACTGGGAGCATGATTAAAATGGCTAAAACCTTACTGCTAGGAGTAGCATGTAGAATTAAGGAACACCTTGTAAAGTACAGACTCGTAGCTCGCCATTATAAGGTACATGTGGAAGCGATCATACTTGGATGTAGGGTTTGCAAATTTTACTTTGTACTCAAAATCCTCAAGATTAAAATAAGATAACCAATGACTTCAAGAAACTAAGATTGTACTCAACAATAACAAGCTGAGACATACATGCGCATATAGAAACACGACTTTCACATACTCGCAGAATGAAAGAAAAGTAAAGGCCAGAGAACGGGGGTACTCAAGCACTGATTTGCAGCATACACAAAAGTAAAATATGTAAATCTCACACGGGCGGTGATGTTGAAGCTAGTGAAGGTTTCTTACCATCCTTGGATCACTTGATGGGAGATGAAGGGACCATTTGCTCGAGCGCCTCGGAGGCATCTCGCAACATCCACGCCTCCGCTACCGTCCGGGTTAGGACTGAGGAGGACTACCGGTAGGTGTCAACCGTAAACACAAGAATCTGAAGAAAAAAGATGCAGACATTTAAATATTTCAGAATTACAGGTATATTGATCGGATTGAAGAGCACATGCACTATAATTTGAAGAGTAATTTTTTCTAAAACCTTATAGCTCTCAAATTGGACAACATATTCAAAAGCAAGCCTATCAAATCAGTGGTAGTACAAAATGAAAGAGTGCCAATGAGCAGAGATATATGTACTATTAATGAGCATCACTTTCACTGACACACTCGTGTATATTCATTCATCACCCATAGACTACAATTAAAAGAAAGAGACAAAAATGAGTGGACCATGAGAAACCATGTGAATACCACTACTACTAAAAGACCCATGTACTATTAATGAGCATCATTTCACTGACACACTCGTATACATTCATCGCCCATAGACTACAATTAAAAGAAAGAGGCAAAAATGAGTGGACCATGAGAAAGTAATGCAAAATTGATGTATCTCAGTTTCCACTTGGAATGGAATACTACAGTATGTTCAGAACATCTATGTGAAATAATTCGATCACTACTAAGCATATAGTGTACAACAAAGCAAATGAATCAAGTAAAATATGTGTTCACCTCGCTTAACAATTTATTGTCGATTAAGTTTGGTTAGAGCATGTGTTCCTTTCATGTAGTATTTATGATACTATAAATTAAGCCATGTCAAAGATTACTCACAAACAAGAAAAATGGAAAGCCTGGTAGGGCCATTACCCACACCCCGTTCTCGTCGGCTTCAACGGTGGAACGGTGGCGATAGTACTCGGCTCAAGCAGCAAGCTGTCACAAGATTATCGCCACTCCTTCCAACCTAGCAGATACCTGGGAAACAAGCTTGGAAAGCATGAATCATCGGAGCAGATCATGGGCTTGCATCAATCATTTCAGAATATGTACCCCCAAAATAATTCCAGGTTCAAACCAAAGCGCACAAAATGTACAGTTAATGGCAAAGAAAGCTAGTAACTGTATGTTTGGTACTCTCTTCTTTTCCTAAGTCTTGTCATGATTATAGTTAAAATTTAAACTAAAATCACGATAACAATTATGGAACTTGAGGGAGAGCTTAACAGTTCACTGTTCATGTCAACACATTAATTAGCTGAAACAAAACATGTTGTTCACTTAGCCTGTATGCTGATTTAGTCTATGCTAATTGCAGGGTTTTACCGGTAACCTTAATTCATGGACGTAATTAGTGGAATGTCCGCATCTCATTCCCAACTGTTCTAGATGTCGACGACGGAGCAGGGCCCCGGTCGGTGATGTTCCTTTCGATCGGACGGCTACAATGCAAAGACATTCGTATGGCCGAGAGAGCCATCGGTCACGGGGGGAGACGGACGTACCTGGCTCGTCAAGTCGTGTGAGGAAGATGCGGCGCCCCGAGCCGAGCTCGTACGCGCCCACGGCGGCGTACCCGAACCGCGGCGGCCGGTCGGCGTAGGCCACGAGGATCCGCCGCCTGCGGGCGTCCAACGCGAGCCCCACCGCCACCTTCCCGGCCACGTCGGGGTCCGCCACGACGACCCGCTCCTCCACCTTCCCCTGCCCTTCGCGCACCTCGACCACGCCGGCGCCCAAGAAGGTACTCACCGAGGAACCGGCCGCCCTCGGCGTCCCACTTGGCGCACTCGTGGATCCACCCGTCGCCGACGTAGGTCACGCCGCCGGCGGTGGTGCTCTCCGAGAACGCGACCGCCGCGGCGGCTGCAAGGGCCACGACGGCGAGCGCGGTCCCGCGAAGCCCCGCCCGCCGGACCCCGCCACCGCCGCGTCGGAACCGTCGCGACGGCGCCGCCTGCCTCCACACATGGCGATCGATCGCCATCGCCGCCGCCGGTCTCCCCGGTGCCACATCCTCTTCCTCTTCTGTTCACGTGGGGGCGCTCGTTGATGGCCCCCCGCCGTGGCGGGCCTGGCGGCTACTGGGTAGGAGAAGAGGAGGAGACGAGGGCTGGTTGGGGAGTGATTCCCCGATCTAGGTTTTCAACTGCTCTTAGACGATAGGCGACCTAGACGAGCAGGTTTTGTTGCATGGACTGTCGGCCCCGCGTGCGTCTGGTCCCAGTAGTCATTGACCCATTCAGAGAAGCCACGGGTTACAAAAATTTTAACAGCATCCAACGGTCCTTGTGAAAAGTGGGAGTAACAAAACACTGTAACAAGGTGATTGGACGAACCAGATGAATGTGCCCCTTTCAGATGGCCTGGTTGGGCGGGTACTCTAGCAACATTTA